>NC_133769.1:84329137-84517729 GCF_003597395.2 Chelonoidis abingdonii
TATTTCTGTCTTTCCTAAACAGCACATAGCCTTCAATACCTGTACTCCAGTCATGACTACTATTCCACCATGTTTCTGTTATCCCTATAATATCCGGTTTCACTTCCTGCACCAGTAGCTCTAGTTCTTCCATTTTGTTACCTGAGCTTCTCGCATTAGTGTACAGACATCTTAATTTCTGGCGTTTGGCTTCACGCACATTCTTTACCCGATTAGGCCCAGACATTCTACCGCCAGTGCATGTCCCTGTAGTTAAAAGTATCACTCTTGGAAATACCATGAAAAGCTTTCTGGTAGTATGAAGAGGACATTTTTACCTTCCTTCTTTTGTACCTTTTTTCCTATTTATAATCTAAAATAAAAAATCATTATTTTGCAATGGAATGCAATTTATTGCAGTTCCTAATCAATTCTGTATACAAACTGAAGCCCTTTCCCACTGAGGTCAATAGCTTATTAATATCAAAGAGAGCAAGGTAAAGCCTTTGGGCCAGAGCCTCAGATGGTGTAAATCACTGTAGCTATGCAGATTTACACCTGCTAAAGATCAAGCCCCTTGACTGAACTGTAAATGTGTTTTCCCAAATACTAAGCCAGCAGAAGAAGTTCTGTCCTATTTTTTTAAGGGTGATGTTTCTAGGACAAGCACATATACTCAGCTTTGTGAATAGAAAACAAACACCATATTTAAACTAAAGGCAAGCGCTTCTGCCCTGGGCAAACCAAGTGGGAAGTCTGCGGTCTGTTTTTCAGATCCCTACAAATTCAGATGGGGATTCCTTTCTTACACAGATAAAATCAGCCAAAGAAAAGAAAAAAGAAACAGGAGAATTCAGCAATGCCCCCAAACTGCATCTTGAACAAAAAAGATGGAAAAATTCATTTAAAAAACCCAAAGACTCTGTGGTTCTGTATGAACGTTACCCATCTGGAAAAACAGATGTGTGGAACAAACCTCTACAGCAGGAATTTCCAAAGCACTTATGCGTCTGGCACTGGGAGCAAAGTGCTTCACCCTGGTCTCCATGCTAAAGCAAACAGACCTCCCACATAGTATCATTTTATGTCTCCAGTATCTGCGGTGCTGGAGTGATTTAATGGTGGGATGGCGCCAGCATTCAGAACTTTTCCTGAGCCTTGTGGAAGACAGTTGTGAAATAGATCACTATGCATTACCCCTGCTTCACACACATACAATCCTGCATTTCAGTTTGTCATCAGGAAATATTTTCTAAACTGACTCTATACTCCCACTTTACATTTTATACTAATCTCTCTATATTTCTTGTATGTCAATATCCTTCACCAAACACTCCAGAATCCACTTGGTATGTGCAGACTCCTCAGTTAACAAACAACAGAAATCCTCTACCTCTAGTTCTTCCCTTGCCTTATGAAGACAATCACTTTCCTCAAAAGAGAGAAACACCCACTCTAGCTCTCTGCCTGGCCAGTCTAGTCAGTAACAGCACATGCTTATTGCCAAAATTCAGATATAAAGGAAAGATGATGCAGCATCCATACCTGCTAACGTCTTGGGGGACCATGGATTCCTTTGTGTCACCACTTACCATGACGTGAGAGTCCTTTGTATTGCCCTCAAGCTATGAGGGCTCTTGGCATCAAGTCTATGGGCCAAATTCAGCCCTCTGGAACATGAGCACATTTTGCATTGAAGTCAGAAGGAGTGATTGTGCACATTCAGGGCAGAATTTGGCCTTGTGATTGTTTTTGCAATATTAGCATGGTGCTGTAACGCCCCCAACACTTGCACTGCTAGCTTCTCTACATGCCTGAAGCTTGAATGAGTGGAGGGTATGTCTTCAATGCACAGTTAACCCAGGTGATTGTCTTCCATGTCTAAGCACTCAAGTTAACCTAGCCCAGGTTTGAGTGTTCCCACAGCAAAGCCCTACTCACACTACTGTGTCCTCACTGTTTCTGCACTCACCTATTGTGTCTGGAGGCATATCCCACAGTTCTTTGTGCTGAGATGCTCTAGGTCTAGGATTCTTGCCCTGTCAACTGTGGAAGAATTTGTCTGTCCTTCAGGGGGTGGGAGAATTGTGGGGAGGCACCAGACCATCAGAATTGAGTGAATTTACATCACAGCCAGGTAAGGTAGCCTGGGTTTAAAGCACCTGCAGACGTAGTCAGAGATTTTTTCTGCATGAATGATGGATTTGGTCTAAAATTCGGGTAACATATTGGGTTAACTGTGCAATGAAGACATAGGGTATATCTACACTATGGGATTATTCCAATTTTACAGAAACCAGTTTTTAAAATAGATTGTATAAAGTCGAGTGCACGCGGCCACACTAAGCACATTAATTCAGTGGTATGCATCCATGTACTGAGGCTAGCATCGATTTCCAGAGCGTTGCACTGTGGGTAGCTATCCCAGAGCTCCTGCAGTCTCCCCCGCCCATTGGAATTCTGTGTTGAGATCCCAATGCATGATGGGGCAAAAACAGTGTCGTGGGTGATTCTGGGTAAATGTCCTCACTCAATCCTTCCTCCACGAAAGCAACAGCAATCATTTTGCGCCCTTTTTCCCTGGATTGCGCTGGCAGATGCCATAGCATGGCAACCATGGAGCCTGTTTTGCCTTTTATCACTGTCACCGTATGTGTACTGGATGCTGCTGACAGACCCAGTACTGCAGTGCTACACAGCAGCATTCATTTGCCTTTGCAAGGTAGCAGAGATGTTTACCATCCCTATTGCACCATTGCTATTTGTAAATTGTGATGAGGATGATGGTTATCAGTCATTTTGCACGGTTGCAATTGGAAATTGGCGATGATACGGTTATCAATCATTTTGTACCGTCTGCTGCTGTCATGGGTGCTCCTGGCTGGCCTCGCTGAGATCGGCCAGGGGCGCATGGACAAAATTGGGAATGACTCCCGGGAGTCATTCCCTTCTTTAATGTTTTGTCTAAAAATAGAGTCAGTCCTGCCTAAAATATGGGGCAAGTGTACTTAGAGAACCAGAGAGCACAGCTGCTCCTGGATGTCAGAGCCCCAGAGATCCCGCCAGAAATGATGAGCTGCATGCCATTCTAGGGGTGCCCTGCAACAACCCACCCGTTGCTTCCCTCCTCCCCCACCCCTCCTGGGCTACCATGGCAGGATGTCCCCCATTTGTGTGATGAAGTAATAAAGAATGCAGGAATAAGAAACACTGACTTTTTAGTGAGATAAAATGAGGGGAGGCAGCCTCCAGCTGCTATGATAGTCCACGAAGGACATTAAAGGGTAGAGGGGGGAGAGGAGCAGCAGCCTCCGCTGCTATGATAGTCCAGGCAATACAGAATCTTTTCTTTAGACATGAAGGGGGGGGGGCTGATGGAGCTCAGCCTCCAGTTGCTATGATAAGGATGGTTACCAGCGTTTCGTACCATCTGCCGGGAATGACGGGAGTCATTCCCATTTTTACCCAGTCGCCCCCAGCCGACCTCACCTGAGGCCAGCCAGGAGCACTCACGGGCTGATGATAAAGACAGATATCAGTCCACCATTGCACATCTACCACAGGGAAGGGAGGGGCTGGATGTTCATTGCATCAGCACCTCGTCTACCAGCAGCATGCAGTAGACATAGGGTGACATTGAAAAATGGCGAGAAATGATTTTTTTCCCTTTTTCTTTCGGGGGGGGTGAAGGCTGGAAATTGATGACATACACCCTGAACCATCCAGGACAAATGTTTTTGACCCTTCAGGCATTGGGAGCTCAGCCAAGAATGCAAATGCTTTGTCGGAGACTGCGGGGACTGTGGGATAGCTGGAGTCCTCAGAATCCCCTCCTCTCCTCCATGAGCCATTTGATTCTTTGGCTTCCATTACGCTTGTCACACAGCACTGTGCTGTGACTCTGTATCATAGCCTGGAGATTTTTTTCAAATGCTTTCTCATTTCGTCTTCTGTAATGGAGCTCTTGATAGAACAGATTTGTCTCCCATACCAGCGATCAGATCCAGTATCTCCCGTACGGTCCATGCTGGAGCTCTTTTGGATTTGGGACTGCATCGCCACCCGTGCTGATCAGAGCTCCACGCTGGGCAAACAGGAAATGAAATTCAAAAGTTTGCGGGGCTTTTCCTGTCTACCTGGCCAGTGCATCCGAGTTCAGATTGCTTTCCAGAGTGGTCACAATGGTGCACTGTGGGAACCGCCCAGAGGCCAATACCGTCGAACTGCGGTCACACTAACCCTAATCCGACACGGCAATAGCGATTTCAGCGCTACTCCTCTCGTCGGGAAGGAGTACAGAAATCAGTTTAAAGAGCCCTTTATATCGATATAAAGGGCTTCGTTGTGTGGACGGGTTCAGGGTTAAATCGGTTTAACGCTGCTACATTCGATTTAAACGCGTAGCGTAGACCAGGCGATACTCTGAGGTCTGTGAGGTCAGTATGGCAGTCCTTGCTCACACAAAACTCCCACTGAATTCAGTGGAAGTAAAGACAGCAAAATGGAATCAAGATCAAGCCAAATGTAAAGTTGCAGACTTCAGCCACTTTTACTATAGCCCTGACTAAACAAGCGTAATTAGAACTTTTGACGGAAAATTTTTTCATCAGTTCACCAGAGCTCAAAAGAAGCTGAAAGGATTTTACTTAAACTCCCATAAATGGATCTCACGATCAGGTAGAGAGTGTAGACAATGTTACTGAGCGGTGAGTTATTCAGACAGTGAAAGCATGGGGGTAATAATGTACCACTAGCAAGAATGGGAAGAAACTGAACATAAGAAAACTAGGGTAAAGATGAAGAAGAAAAAAACATTCTCGTAGTGAGACTGCGGAACAGCCTCTCAAAGTATTTGGTGGAAACAGGGCTGGCTCCAAGCACCAGCAAAGGAAGCAAGTGCTTAGGGCAGCCAATGGGAAGGAGTGGCACATATAGGTCTTCAGCGGCAATTCAGCGGCGGGTCCCTCAGTCCTTCTTGGAGCGAAGGACCCACCGCCAAATTGCCACCAAAGACTGAAGCAACGCAGCAGAGCCGATTGCGGCATTATCTTTTTTTTTTTTTCCCCCTGCTTTGCCGCTTGGGGCGGCAAAAAAGCTGGAGCCAACCCTGGGGTGGAAATCTCCTCACTTAAGTTATTTAAGATCAGACTGCACAAAGCAAACATGTAAACAGGGCTGCCTGTGCTATGCAGAGGTAGACGCCCTATTCAGCTCTTCATGGAAACAGCAGAGAAGCTGGGCTGAGAGCTATACTGTTCCTAGCACCATTTCTTTCCTGAAGAGGGACACTATGGTACTGGGGTGCTTGTGCCCACAGCACAGGGAGCTGGCATGCATAGTCACAGGCATCTCACCTGCACTGAATCAAAGAGCACTGACTGTGCTATGTGAGAAAGGAGATAGAGGGTCAAGAACCAGAGCTGTGGGTGGGGGACTTGGAGAGAGAGTAAGGTGATGAACTGCCCCTGAGTATCTGGGTTGGTCTTGCTTCAGGGGCCCTGTCTCTTGGTTTTACAATAATACTTGTGATTTGTCCCGGTTTGGCGAGACTCAGCACACCTGGCTACCTGAAACTGATGAAACTGATGGCAGATTGAATCAGCACATACACATCTCAAGGACATCCCCTAACAAGCCCCTGACTTGATGGCACTCTGCCTCCCAGTGATTCCCCCTCCACGACTCCTCAAGCAGTTACACAGAGTGAAACTGACCTAGTGGGGGGAGGAAATGAGAGGAAGGCAATTTGCTTGGCTCTGGACAGGGAAGAGTAGGCATTTTTCTCTCTTTTGTCCTTATGTGCACTGTTCCGCTATGTCCATCAAGACTGTCCCCTGCGAATTCCCTCAAATTGGAGGGGGTTTTGTTTTTTTCACTAAAACCATTTAGAGGGAAAGCAGGAGAGATGACTGACTGATAGGGAGGGAAGGCGGGAGCAGATTTGGGGGCATAAGGAAAGCAGTAACAGATTAATGGGGAAGAAAAGAGAGGGAAGGAGGTTCCTGGGTCAGACAAGAGAGACAGAGCAAGAAATGAAGGGGATGTAGAAAAAGAGTAAAAGTACCGCTTGAGAGGAGGGAGAAAACAGTGCAAAGAAAGGAGAATGAGGAAGGAGGCAATAGGTTTGAGGAAAGAAAAAATGACAGACAAAAAGGGGTAAGACATTTTAAAGGGGGAAGTGGCTGGAAAAGATGTTAAAGGTTAAGAAGGGAGAGGAAAAGCAGTGACAGACAATGCATTAATTATGTGACATTATTAAATAGAAGGTTGAAAGCAAAATGCTAATGCAGGTGAACAGTCTTGCCAGGGGCACTTGCTTCCTTTGCTGGTGCTTGGAGCCAGCCCTGTTTCCACCAAATACTTTGAGAGGCTGTTCCGCAGTCTCACTACGAGAATGTTTTTTTCTTCTTCATCTTTACCCTAGTTTTCCAACTGACTTTAAGGGGGAAGGACTTCACTCCCAGTGCTGAAGACATGAGTGGGGTGTGATTTCCCTGAACTGGTGGAACTCAAGCCTGGCAGGTACCACTTTCTCTGCTAAAATCTTAGAAACTTCTGAACAGCAATTCAATATCTGCAAAAAGAACAGGAGCACTTGTGGCACCTTAGAGACTAACAAATTTATTTCAGCATAAGCTCTCGTGGGCTACAGCTCACTGCTTCGGATGCATAGAATGGAACACACAGACAAAAGATATTTATACATACATGTTCTCTGTATGTATAAATATCTTCTGTCTGTGTGTTCCATTCTATGCATCCGAAGCAGTGAGCTGTAGCCCACGAGAGCTTATGCTGAAATATATTTGTTAGTCTCACAGGATATGGCTACACTTGGAGGTGTGCAGCACTGGGAGTTACAGCTATCTTCATACAGCTGTGTAGGGACAGCGCTGCAGTGTGGCCACACTGACAACTACCAGCGCTGCAGTGTGGCCACATTTGCAGCATTTGCAGCGCTGTTGGGAGTGGTGCATTGTGGGCAGCTATCCCAGCGTTCAAGGGCGGGGGTGGGGAGCATGGGGGAGAGAAGAGTGAATTTTTGGGAGCTGTCAGCTCCCTGCCTTGCAAGTTCTAAGGACTGGAACATACACATCACCAACCTGCAATCATTTTAAAAGTTTCGAGCCCTTCCCCCACCCCTCTCTTATTCACTAAATGCAAATTATGCACTCCGAGCTCCAACACGGACTTCCCCTCCCCCTCTGCCCTGTGGCTTCTCTACTCAAGCAAACAGCTGTGAACATTCCAAAGCAATTCCCCTGCCTCTTCTTGAGCAAACAGGAGCAGTGTTTGTTTTTTAGATAAGCAGCTCCGGGGAGCCCAGTTTTCCGGTTTGTTGTGAACAGGCATTCTGGGATACCTCCTAATACCCTGGAGGCCAATTACAGCGCTTTTGGTGGCCACAACTGCGGAGCAGCGCTGCATCACCAGCGCTGCGTTATACCCCAAGCAGACCAGGTGTACAGCCAGTGCTGCAGCCAGGGAGTTGCAGCACTGGATGTGCTTTGCAGGTGTGGACAGTTGCTAAGTTGCAGTGCTGTAAACCCACCACCAGTGCAACTCTCCAGTGTAGCCATGGCCTAAGGTGCCACAAGTACTTCTGTTCTTTTTGCGGATACAGACTAACACGGCTGCTACTCTGAAAATTCAATATCTGCCTCCCTTTGGAATGTACCACATTACAGCAGAGGGCAGGGCAGGGCAGGACAGGATATTTTTAACTTCCAAGGGAAGATCCCCCCACTGGGTTTGCCCACAAACACAGAGGATTTATTCTCCCCCCTTACAAATGATTGGCCAAGCCACTACAGCAGCTGCCAGCCCTTTCCATCCCTCTCCCCGCAAGCCTGAGACCTTTCACTAACCCCAGCAAAGACCGAAGCAAGAGTAGAGGGAGAGAATGATGTTAAGTAACACTGAAGACAAAAGTTGGCAGGCGAACACTTGGAGGGGTGGAGGAGGAATTAGCAAGAGGACCCAGGGCTCAGGATGTTTGACAACTACTAGTTCCCAGTAACCAGAGTTATATGGGGCTAAAGAGGGCTCCTGCTGGAAAGGGGTCGATCTCCTTCCACCTCTAAAATCATGTGTGTCTAAACAGCCAGGGCCAGCACCTCAGGTGTATTGAAAAAAAAAACTCAACATAGCAGCACTGATCTCCAACAGCTGAAGAACTGACCTTCACTATTCGCTAGTGCTGGGAAAAAAAATGATGAATTGCAGAAATACTAGTTTAGTGTTAGTCATTTGGCAAAACAGGAAGGAAGCAGGAAACCCATGTGAATACTGAGTTCTCAAAGCAGAGTTTGCAAAGAAAACTAGATCTTTATGGGCCAAGCTGGTGCTACATTTCTGCCTCTCCACTTGCTGGGTACCTCACCACAATTAGCATTTGCTACTAATTTAGCAGCAACCTTTTCACAGCATGAATTTCTTAGTTGCAGGATAGTTCAGTGGACTCCCTTTAACAAAAAAGAGGAAGTTATACACTTGCTCAATGGGAGAGGCTCAATTGCGCTCAACAGGTTCAGTTCACAGTGACCCTGCCTGGCTTCCTGCTATTCACATGTGTTACTTCCCTTTTGTGGTAATGGCCTGTGGCACTCAGCCAGAAAACATTATTAATTTCAGAAGTGGCCTGACAACAAACCCACAGTGAAATGAGAGGAAGTGGTGGGGAGGCCATCTGTTGGCTTCAGCAGAACAGTAGGAACATAGCTATGCTGCTTCTACAAGGAAAGCAGATTAATAATCCACAAAGAGGAAACTGGCTAAAATTATCCACAGACCATATTAAAAAAAAAAAAAAAAAGTCACTTGAGCTGCAGCTGGACAGGAAATTGCCAGAGCTGCTTGCAAATCTCCACTTTGAACAGCACAGTATGGGGAATGCCAGGAGCGGAAACCGTTCAAAACTGGATTAGCACAAAGCCAAGTTTAACTGCAACCCACTTCTACTTTCACAGTTTATGCACTCAATCTAGGTCACTACTACAAGAGACACCAACTTTTTTTTTTTGGGTGTGTTTTGTTTGTTTTTCATTTCACACACTTGCAGTTCCTAAAGTTACAGGAAACATGTTTTGGTTGCCAGGAATTCTAAAGCACCCCAGTCTGCAGCTTACGCTGGAGAATCAGCCAATCCTGACTTGACAACATGCAGATTTAAGGTGAAATGTATATTACCATCCTTGCTATTTAAATTAACTATAACAAACAGGAAGTTACAGTCTGAAGTGTTACCATGGCTAAAATTTAACCTGTTTCTTCTGCACAGACAGAATTGTTTCAGTGCAGCTAAAGAAGAAACTGGATGTCTCAAGCATTGTTAACTGTATCTAGAACCTGCACAGTTCCAGCACAGGTCAGCAGTGATTGACAGTCATTTATTCTCTGTGGACTGCCTATGGGTCTCAGTGACATGAGTTGGTGGTTTCAAACCCATTATTAGCAGATAAGTAATGACACCACAGAAAACACAGATCTTTTGGCATGCTCAGCAGAAAGGCAAAAATTATTCATTCAATAAGCATAAAAACCAACTATTCCCCCCATCCCTAGACATAGCCCTGTTGCAGTGTGGGGGAAGTCTGAGTTTTTTCTATATATGGTTTGTCTTTTCTGTGATTAAGCAGAAGCTATAGAAGTCCATCCTCCCCACCAGGCTAAGATGATAGTGTTATGTGAGCATTAACTATTAATTTAGATTACGGTGGGCCAAAGCAGGGATCAGGCCTTTATGGAGCTAGGGCTGTACAAACATGTTGTTAAGAGACATGCCCTCCTTAAAAATATTCCGATGCATATGCAATTCATCACTAGGAGGGAAATAAACCACTCAGTTTCTCAATAGCCAAAAATAGTTATTTATTAATAATTTAAAAACGTACATTCTTATAATAAATTCCAGCTTAAACCTTTTACACCATGAATTAGGCTCTCCCTCATTGGCAATCGTGTTCAAGTTCACCTTGCGTACGCACAAGTACACATGCTCATATGTACTTCCAGTTCTAAACCAAAAAAATAAAATTAAAAAGACAAAATATTGCATTTGAGGTGAAGCTCCCTGAAGAGTTTGTATAGAGATAAAGCACTGTTTAGCGTATCTGAAATGTTTCTGAAGACAAATCTCTTCCAAGATGATCTATTTACAAAGGTTAAAAAAGAAAAGAGAGAGAAACAGCAGCACAAGAGGGGTGGGGGTGGGGGAGAAACTTACAAGGAAAAGAAAAATTCAAAAGGAAGAGACTCCACTGATTCCCAGAATGTGAATAGCAAATTTCTGACCATAGCCATTGTCTCTCAAGTTTGCCTCAGCTCAATTGAACAACAAAATCAAGCATTCTGCAAATGTATTCTTTGCAAGAGGTCAGGGGGACAGAAACAGAATTCATGAAGAGCACAAAAATGTAGCAGTCCTTTGGGTTGATTTCTTTTCTATAGGCAAAAGTTAAAAAATAAAAACATTGCCCATGGATTTACAATTAAATATTTACACTGATCAAATAGCACACTACAGAACTGGCAGCAAACAAGTACTCCAAATACACTGAGCTGAAACCTCTTTCTTTGGATCCTCTAAATTAAAAAAGAACCAGTCTTCACTGAAGACAACAATCTATGTTACAGATCCCAAAGCAAAGAAGGAAGTAGGAAATTCCGAGTCGCTAGAGAACACGTGCTCAGAATGCCCAGTCTCCCCTTACGTGTTGGAAGTCCTCAGTTGCAAGCCCCTGGCCAGGTGGGTGGTTGTGCAGCCAGCAGGTGTGCTGCCTGCCTTGGGGGAGTGCCACATGTTCCTTCTGGGAGACTCGACAAGTTCCCTTGTACCTTTCCCAGCGTGCACTGGAAGGGGCTACGAGAGAGCAAAGCTCCATCTCCTTCCTGCTGCCAGAGGGAAACCATTGAGGAATGATCACATGATCCAGACCTGGCGGGGAGGCCATTGAGGAGCGCTCACGTGGACTGCCGGGAATCCACTTGGAAGACATTCTGGTTGGAGGGAGTGGTGAAGTACAGCTGCTGGCTGGGCACGCGATTGTCGCAGGGGCTGCTGAGCCCCAGGGTCCGCTCAAAGTCCAGCAGCTGGCCCATGAAGTTGAAGTTGGGCGAGATGTTGGATTTCTTCATCTTGACAATGTCGTAGGCGTCATTCATGGACAAGTTGAGCTTTTGCATGAGGTATGCAACGGTCACAGTGACCGAGCGGCTGATCCCTGCTAAGCAGTGCACCAGGACTCCGCAGTTCTTCCCCCGAGCTTCATCTGCACACACAGAGAGGGAACACAAGAGAAAAGAGATGCTCATAATCCAGCTGTGACATAGGAGAAATATCAGGGGGGGCTGATTCAGATCTCACTTATTACCAGCGTGAATCAAGAGTGACTCCAGTGAGATCAACAGAGACTAGTTTATACTAGTGCAAAACCGAAGTGCGATCAGAATTGGACCCTAAGATCAGAACAGCATGTAAATCTGAAGGCTGATGAAACTTCACAGTGGCACAGAGGAAACATGCTGTGACCCAGCCAAGACTTTTTATTTTTATTTTCAAAAGATGCTACTTGTACTGAATGCTGGCCCAAAAAAACCATTCTCCCTGTGTACATTACCCCCAGCATGTGAAAACTGGAAACCACGCCATATGCCACTGAATGCTTTTTACACAGACCAGCAGACTGCAAAGGTCTATTAAATTATTCTCCAACTGTTGTGCTGCTAACAATGGAGGTATTCAGGCATTTGAAAAGAAAGAGGGAAGTCACAGGGGACGGCCCATTAGGAGGAACAGGATGTCAACGTTGCTGGAAAATGGGTTCCTTTGTAAAAGGAAATGCATTACAATGACTGGAGATTAGTTTCTTCGTGGCTTCCAGCCCACATTTCTTCTTGCTAGGCTCCGATTACCTACATACTTCACTAGCACCGGTATCTCTCCACCGGATTACAACGCAGTTTTCCAGCACACAATATGCCCATCCATAACCCCCGCTGCCCCGCCTCAAATAAGAAAAGCAATAAATTAATAATACTAAGAGGAGATCAGAAATCCCTACGGTGCTTCTGCGAAAAAATCAATATCAATCTGAATAAGTAACATGAAAGACTTTTGAGGCGTGTGTGTTATCTACCCAGGGTGATATGTGTGACCTGACTGTATCCTGCACCCTAGAGTTTAGGCAGAACTCTTCACTGATTTACATCTGGGAAACTGATGGACAAAATTATTTAAAGGAGATCTAGCTAAAGCACTAAATCTGAAAGGAATACAATTATTTATTGGAGAGTTACCTTTAAAAACACTACCTCTGGAAAGGATATTGTTATTTACAGGCTATATCTAACTATACCGCTATAAATCTGAAATTACTTTTAATTGTAATTCTCTCTTGGAAACATACAAAAAAAATTAAAACATTACCTCCGTTTTTAAGACTATGAACTAGGTAAATAATAAAACTACTAATCACTAGTGTGGATTCTCTTTATTTCCCAAATATAGCACATTGGGATAGGTTGTGATGGGGTGATCCCATATCAGCTCGATATACAAATAACCATATTTGCAACCTATGAATACAGTTGCCATTTCCTATGAATACTGTTGCCTAGATTTAGGCTTGTCGTCTAAATCTAGAAAAACAAATTCTATCCGCCCTTTTAATTTCAATCACTTCTGAAAGTCGAACTCGGCGCAGCGGCTGTGTGAGACATGCGGCTGACCAATACAAAAGATTAAGGGTTTAAACTCTGGAAATGATAAACATCTGGTGGTCCTTTAGCGGTCATAATTCATTAGGGCTCACCTATGAAAGAGATGGCCTCGGGAAAGAACTGAGACAAGTTTTGACTCCAGTGGTCGGAGATGGGGATCTGCTTGTATTTAAACTCTCCGGCGTTCTCAAAGAGATTAGGCAGATTGGGAGTCACATTCAAGATGTATTTAATACCAAACTCTTCTAAAACGTCCAGATTGGTGGAGTCCTTAGCACAGCCCAAGTAGAGGTAGGGTAAAATCTCGACCGGGAAGGAAGGCTGGTTGTTGGACAGAGGGCTGCCATCCGAGTCAGTGGCACTATTGGGGTCTCGGTCCGTGTCAGATTCAATGTCGGAAGAGGAATCGGAGCTGATTCGCAGACCTCCTAACCCCAGGACTGGCAGAGAAGGAGAGCTGCTGCTACATGAACTGTCTAGGTTAGTTTCGCAGTGCAGGGCGAATTCGGTCTGGAACTTGCTGAAGCCACCTGGGGAGGAAAGCACAGCACAAATGCAACCTGAGATGCGGCGACGAGTTCCTAGCGTCTCTTCTCTGCCTAGATAGACTCTGTGTCGCCCCCCAGGTCACACACACAGAGAGGGGAACAGATAAAGCCAAGTGCGGCGGCCAGGTTTGGGAAAACTGCATTGCTGTAAGCAGGGGCCAGGAATGCATTGTACAGCGGGGCTCAATGCATTTCCCTCCTGCTGGGGCTCGCTACAGCAATGGATAGCCGCGCATTCCTTCAGCCACAACCCTTCCTTGCCTCCCGGGCAGCTAACGGGTTAGCACCGTCAGCTCTGTCCCGGGCTCCGCTACTCGAGAAAGTCCCTTCCCCCCCGTTTGTGGCTTGCAGGGATTTGCACCCAGGTGTGCAGGCGCGAGACAGCGTGTCCCCAAATGGCTCCTGCACGCGTTGGATTCAACGCCATGGAGGGTCATAAGCCTAGATAAGCTTGAGGCATGTGCACAGTCCAGCTACCGCTACAATATCGCAGGCGCCGGACAAAGAACAAAACCCACCCAGCGCCGGGTCCTAGCGGGGCTGCCCCCCATCCCCACGCCGCGGATTTGGGGCCGGTCCCAAGCAGGTCCGTTTAACCCCTCACCTTCCAGATAAAACGCTTTGCAGCCTTCATCCTTCAGCCGCTTGAGCAGCAAGCCCAGCACCGACTCCCCGCCCGTGTTCTCGTTCCACTCGCTGCTGTTCTCGTCGTACAGCACCACGGTGTCGGTCCCGCAGCGCCGGGCGAACTTCTCCCGGTCCTGGTCGCTGGTGGAGAAGAGGGCGCGCAGGGGCAGGTTGCCCTTCTGCAGCCGCCTCAGCATGATGCCGGGCAGGGCCACGCTGATGGCCGACTCGATGTGGGACGACTCGTAGAGCTCCTGCGAGCGACAGTCCATGAGCAGCAGCCGGCCGTTGCCCAGCTCCAGCTGCTCGTTCAGCCAAGCCACCGTTTTACTGAGAGCCATCTCCGACACGAAGGGCACGGGCCTGAACGTATCTAGCATGAGGAAAGGCTGGGGGAGAGCGGCGTGTGGCTTAGAAACTGCCCGCTCCCGGAGGCATAAGGCTGAACCCCCCCGGCACCCCTAAACTGAACTCCCGCCACCCCAGAAAAACGACTCACCCCCGCCCTCGGGTCGCCTCCCCTGCACTGGCAGCAATAGATTTCGGGGCGGATATCACCAGCGCTCGGACTCCCGAAGGCGGGTGCCTGCAGCTTTTTTGTCAATGAGTCCCTGAATGAACCTGTCTAATCGCCGGCCCAGTCCAAACGCTCGGGCTCTTTCTCCTCCCCGAGTGAATGAAATCCAATTAACGTGCCATTGACTTGCCCTCCTTTCGCTGAGCACAAAAATACTGCACTGGCCCCTGCTCTTGTGTGATCCCTCTCCCTCTGCCCCCCTTGTGTGCTGCTCGTCAGCCCCGGCTCCCCCCGCCCTCCTGCTTCTCACAACGTGATTTCCCCTCCTCCTCCTCCGCTCTGTCCCCTTGATGTGATCAATGTCCCTTTGAATCAGCCCCGCACACCCCCAGCGCCAGGCAGCTCCTCAATGGATACAAACACGGAACGTCTCAATGGATACATTCTGTCCCCCAGCCAATGAGGGCGCGCGGAAGGGGCTGTTGCCCTGGAGACGGACCGGCTGGAACAGGTTGTGTTGATGAATTGTTAATGAGTTTGTCATTCACAAAAACGGAAAGGAATTTCCGCTCCGGATAAGCTGAGTGCAAACAAGCAGCAACAGCAGCTCAGCGGGAGGAAGGCGAAAGAGGCGGTGGAGGAGTGGCGGCGGGGGGGGGACACAGCAACCCGGGCCGTGCTGCTGAGGCTCATGTTTCCTTCTGGTTAAGTTCACACATAGCAGCAGAGCGATTAGACAACCAATGGTGCAATTGTATGAGGCACAAAAGGCACCGTCTCCCTCTCCGAATTGTCTCCTCAAAATCCTGATCTTTATAGGAACAGGTTAGGCAGTCGTATCTCCCCTAACTCGTCTGTGTTGATTTTAGCCTGGCTTTTAATTACAATTTTTTTTTTTGAAAGACCGGCCGGGGGGTGGGGGGTGTTGTATTTGTCCTTGATTTCTCTTTGCAGCGGTGAAGTGTACCGCTCTAATCTAATGATTCCCCGCGCAAGCCGGGCTCTAGCTAGAATCGGAGATAAGAGCTGATACGCCGCTATCACTTTAAGAATAAACATACGGTTGATTGTGAAAAGTTCTGCATTGTTTCTGCGGCTGACCTTAAACAGCTTCCCGAGAGAAAGCGGCCTGCTGTAAGAAAATATAGGTTTTGTTCTCCCCTCCAGGCAAGCACCGCTAATTGTCTAAGTGCCAGTTTTAAATAGGGCTAGGCGTGGGCCAGAGTTAATGTGTGTTTTAGAAAGTCATGTGGCATTTGCCTTGGTGTCCGCCTGTAGGTTTATTGTCCATTGTTCTGAAAGCCTGACATCAAAGAGTCCTGTATAGCAGAGGGATCCTTTCCTCGTTAATCATTTCTGTAGCACAAAGCCCCCGCGAGCCTGAGGACGCCTGGCCAGAGGCGGTAGCCCGGCTCCCAGGCCCATGACATAGTTCCCGTGCCAAGCTGTAGCTGTTCCATTGACAATAAAGGAGGGGAAACGCATTTCAGAAGCAAGGGCCTCCCAGCGTGTGTGTGTAGAAAAGGGGGGAAGACCGATCGGCAGCCGCAGCGAGCCCAATGCAGCTATTGGCTTCGGGAGCTGGAACCGTGACTGAGCGGAGCCCACTCAGCTCTGCTGCTCATCAACCCCTCTGCCCCCCCCCTCCCCCCCAGGGACACCGCCACCGCCTCTGTGCGGGGAGCGCTGCACAGGCGACCTCCTCTAGCGCAGCAGCCAGCGAGGCTCCGGCCTGGAGACAAAGGGGATTGTGCGGGGCTCCGAGCCGGTCGAGCCATTCCCTGGGAGGGGCCCTGCGTGCGTGCACAGGGGCTGAGCGCCCTGGGCAGGGAGCGCGGGCCGTGCTGGAGGAGAGCAGCCGCTGAGCGCTGCTCGGCTGAGCTAGAGAAGGATAATGTGCCGGTGCCCGGGGCGCAGCCAGTGCCACCTGCAGCGCAGGGCTCTCCGCTCCTCGCGGTTCAGCAGGTCCGGCCAATTGCTGCCCTGCTCCGTGGGTCCAGCACAGCGGAAGGGCCCGTGAGCTGTAAAACCCCCACATAGAGTTATCTGCCTGGAGAGAGCGAGGGCCGCGGCTTTGACACTGAGCTGCTTGGGGTATTGAAAGGCACAACTCACAAGCCTGATCTGACCTCTAAGCCTGTTGCTAACAGCTAACTGGGTATAAAACCGGTTCTAAAAGGCTCACCTCATTTACCTTACCACTGCTGAACTGGAGCCACATTTTTAGCTGAGGCACTAGGAGGCTCCACAGACAGCCAGGGTTATGCAATGATTAGATTGTCCACTCCCTGGGGCCTTCTGGAGCAGTGGCTCTCAATCTTTCCAGACTACTGTACCCCTTTCAGGAGTCTGATTTGTCTTGCAGTACACCCAAGTTTCACCTCACTTAAAAATAAGTTGACCAGATGTCTTTTTCTTATATAGGCTCCTATTACTCCCCCACTCCCTGTCCTGATTTTTCACACTTGCTGTCTGGTCACCCTATTTTAAAACTATTTGCTTACAAAAGCAGACAAAAAAATACAAAAGTATCACAGCACATTATTACTGAAAAATTGCTTTCTTTCTCATTTCTATCATATAATTATAAATAAATCAATTAGAATATAAATATTATACTTACATTTCAGTAGTATGTAGCACAGCATTGTCTGTATGAAATTTTAGTTTGTACTGACTTTGCTAGTGTTTTTTATGTAGCCTGTTGTAAAACTAGACAAATACCTATACGCGTTGATGTACCCCCTGGAAGACCTCTGTATACGCCCGGGGTACATCTACCCCAGCTGAGAACCACTGTCCTAGACAATCCCGTTGCATGAATATTCCCATGTATTCTGCTCAAAAACGTACATTTGGAAGAACATTAAAACTGCAAGGTTAAGTCACTAAACATTCAGGAACTGCCAAAATGAAGGTTGCACATGGTAAAACAGTATAATTAATGATGGCAAAGTTCCCATAAGTGACATTGAGCCAACTGCACACAAGGAAGTGATGTATCCAGCATCATATCCCAACACCTTTGATTGTCCTGATGGATCAGGGACCTATTTTGCAGCTGCATTAACTGGAGTTGACCTTTCACCATGAGATCAAGTGGAGACTCCAACTCAGGGTTGTAGTCAAGTGCTTTAACCATTCAGTCACACACAGGAGCGGTGCCAGGGTTTTTGGCGCCATAGGCGGGGGTCCTTCCGCGCTTCCGGTCGTTGGCAGCAATTCTGCAGCGGGGGGGGTCCTTCCGCGGCTCCTGGTCTTTGGGGCACTTTGGCGGCAGGTCGCAGAGCGAGTGAAGGACCTGCCGCAGAATTGCTGCCAAAGACCCAGAGCGCAGAAGGACCCCCTGCCACTGAATTGCCGCCGAGGGTGGCAAAATGCTGCCCCCCCCTCAAATCCTAGTGCCCTAGGTGACCACCTAAGTCGCCTAAATGGAAGCACCGGCCCTGGTCACATACAAACTATTTTCATAGCATCCCGGTTCACTACCTATTTTGGAGGCTTAAAAGTGGGGTTTCACTAATGCCCAGACTTTGTGCTGTCTGTCAGCACTGTTCTGCCTGAATACTGAAGGGCTCACTATTTTAACTATGGTCCTACATTAGTCACATATGTGCAGTACAGCTCTTTCTTTCACCATGTTATTATAAAGTGCTATCATTGTTAAACTTTGCATGCACAAACTACAGTTGAATGCCCATTACGTGGGCAAATCAAAACAGATTTTTACAGGAACAGTGAACTTTCTTCTCCCTGCCACATTCCAACTTTCTGCTGTCACCCATTTCAGTGCTACAGCAATTTTTAAAACTCCACGGTTTTTTTCCATAAGGGGGGAAAGGTTTTTCCCCTACTCCCCACATTCTCAAACATCTCTGAACTGTTTTTGTTCAAATTTTACAAAAATGTGCTCTCGATTTGGATACAAGGCCAGGAAAATTTCAGCTGTCAAGGTGAAAATTATTTAAGGGTATGGCTACACTGGCACTTTACAGCGCTGCAACTTTCGCGCTCAGGGGTGTGAAAAAAACACCCCCCTGAGCACTGCAAGACGCAGCGCTGTACAGCCTCAGTGTAATCAGTGCTGCACGCTACACCCGTAGAGGATGTGGTTTACATGCAGCACTGGGAGAGCTCTCTCCCAGCGCTGGCGCTCCGACCACACTCACACTTCGCAGCACTTTGAAATTTCAAGTGTAGCCATACCCTAAAGATAAGCAACTGAAAAGAGGGTACCAAAATGGAAACTCCTAGGTAACCTTAACTGTAATTACCCCTAGAACTCCAGTTATAGTAATAGATTTACCTTACAACAGCTTTGAATACTTCTGGTTTCCTATTTTTTAAACAATCAGCTATATTTTCTGTCTTAACCTCCTTCAAAACAAGAGCTGCAGTCTGAAGAATGTGATGGCTTATCTTTATTAGAAAAAAATAGGTCATGTTAGAATAGGAGCTGAAGGAGTCATGCTAACATGATGTAAAACATGATTTAAAAATCAACATAGAGCGGGACAAGTTGGGTTTAGCATTGTGACAGACCATGGCCAGTTTCTTCTTTTGTATGGTGAACTTGAAAAATAACATTAAAGGTCAACCTTCAAGTTTGTCATCTACTTTATGGATGGTGGGGGAATGGAATGAATCAAGGCTGCACTCTGGAGGATCTTAGTGGACAGCTGTTCACTCAGGGCCAGCCCGTAACATTTTGGCACCTGAGGTGGGGAGCTCAAATGATGCCCGCATGCCTCCTCGCTTGGGCCAAAACTTTGAAAGGTCTCAATTCTGCCTTCTTCTGTTCTACTCCTCTCATGGTACTGCTCTGCTCCCTACCTACTTGCCAACTTAAAATGCCTTATTCAAAAATTTTAAGTAACACTTAACTTTCAAACACCTGAACACAGGGCCGCCCAGGGGTGAGGCAAGTGGGGCAATTTGCCCCAGGCCCCGGGCTCTGCAGGGGCCCCCACGAGAACGGCTGAGGCTCTCGCCCTGGCTCTGCCCCTTGCCCGGAGCTGCAGCCCATCCAGGAGAGTCCCTGAACAGCACTGCAGTGTAACTCCGGCGGGGCACCTGAACTCCGCCCCATCAGAGCCGTGTGGTCAGGGGGCGGGGCTGCAAGCTCCGGGCTGAGCTTAGCTCCCTCCGCTCGGCCTGGAGCTCCCAGCCCCGTCCCCTGACCATGTGGCTCTGAGTGGGGAAGGGCTCAGAGGCCCCACCGGAGTGATGCTGCAGCTGTCGAGGGAAGCTCCTGGATGGGCTGAGGCTCTGGCTGAAGGGGGAGCCGGGGGTAAGGGGCCGGGGCCGGGGGGGTTGGCTATAAGGGGCAGGAATCCCACAAGGGCTCAGGGCAAGGGAGGGGGCAGAGGTTGAGGGTGGTCAGGGAAACAGGGAATGTGGGGGTTGGCTGTGGCTTTCGGGAAGAATGGATATTACAGCAAAATATGCGAGAGAACAGCGCCGTTGGATAGGGGAGGAATAGATGATCCTAAAGAACGATTTACTCTGAAGAGGCACACAACACGAGGAGATGGGGGTGGGGGTGTGTTGAGAGGTATTGAGTTCAGGGAGATTCCCGCGCACATGAGAGTCCCATATTGGATTCAAGGGGCGACAGATGAGATGGAATAAATATCAAGACCAGCAATCTGCCTGGTGTTGACTCATACAAGGTTAAATTAACCACTTTGAAGACAACATATCAGGAGAGCGAAAGAGCAAAGAAAATGTGATAAATACCCGCTAAATAATGAAACTAATAGCATACAGATGCAGTTATGGGACTGACTGCAAGGTGCCCCCAACCCCATTGGATGTCAATGGAGAGCATGGTACTGAAGTAAATCTTACGTGCTCTTGCTAATAGGGAGATCTTCGAAGAGATAAATGAAAAATGTAGTGGTATGACCCATTGCCCCATACACCTGTCGAGAGCGCGTGTCTGGGTGTCGCTGTGGTGATCGTCCAAACACACGGAGGAAATTCATCTATTAAGACAGTGAAGCATACCTCTGGTACGGATTGAAAACATTAAACGCTGGGAGAATTGCGATAACACAGCAACTCCACCGAATAGCAAGCCCAAAGAAGGACAGAAAAGCAAAACGGACCACGAAACTTAGAAATAGAATCAACAAGAGACAATAGCACTGCATAATCAGTAAACCACCACAGAGAGGGAACTGTAACGGCTACAGAGGCAAATGGCAATCGTAATGAGCAACTAAAGGAAGAAATAAGCATTAACAAAATCCCAGAGAGACCAAGCAAGCGAGGAGGAGCCACACAAGAAGATTGGGGTAATGAGATGCAAATGCTTCCTAAGAGCTGCTATAGCACAGAGAAAGAAGTTGCCTGGAGAGATTAAACATCCGGTCGAGTGAGTGTACGGATTGGCAGAGTGCGTGGGGTTCTCGAAGAGCAAGCACTCGGAAGCTCAGCGGAGGTAGTCTGATTGCTCTTGGGCTTAAAGTCTTGGAGGATACGGGCAAGAGTGGGATGGCGTTACAAAACATGCGCGCAACGACCCCAGACAGAATAATTCCCAATCGCACACAAGAGGTAAGGGCATCCAGAGTGCTACGGAAAGCAGAAAAATTCCTCACTGCTTGTGGAAGAAAACAGAGAGGTAAACACAAGATGGAGTACGGAAAGGATCACAAAGATAACTCATTTTCATTCTGACCTAAGTCAAGAAAGCATCCAAATGCAGATAAAGCACGTACTAAACTTCAACACATCTCAAGACCCCATTGACAGCAAATGGAGTGCGGCAACTGGTGCCCAAATAACCAGCCCCATAAAAGCGCACGGTATGTAAAAGCCTAGTAACAGATACTGTAGGAAGAGAGCAAGCACTTGTCCTGCCTGTTCGGATGACGTGTCTACAAAAAGTAATTGAAACGCTATGACAAACACAAACGCGGCTTACGGGCCAAGAAAGGTTCTATTAACCGTTCACGATCACAGTCTGCTGCCACGCGAAATCAAGAACTACGCCAAGTAGGGAAACCTCCTGAAAGGATCGAAGATCAAATTAACATAAACAAATCCAAAAAAACCCAAAAACCACCCAAGGTTTTTTGAGAAGCCACCTATAGGAACTAACC
Organism: Chelonoidis abingdonii; assembly: GCF_003597395.2. Taxonomy (NCBI): domain Eukaryota; kingdom Metazoa; phylum Chordata; order Testudines; family Testudinidae; genus Chelonoidis; species Chelonoidis abingdonii. Next base: position 84,350,638 of record NC_133769.1, read on the forward strand.
ATAGAATTCTAAAGGGATAAAGATAAAACAATATAAAGAAGCACCGCCATTTCGGACAGTTTGAGTAAATAAACCTACCAATCATTAGAAAGTGTATTATTCCAGTCAATTTTATCCCTCAAGAAATATTCTTATGAGAGGAGGTGAGTGGATGAGCCCAGAAATCTGGTCCCATTACACGCAAAACTAAAAATTCCTTGACGAGCCCAGGGGAGGGGAGCGTCATCGTGCAAAGAAGGGCCCCATGATACACAGGAGAAGAGCGCTCTGGCACGAGCACCAACCGCAAAACTACGCCGACCTGCCAGAAGTAACTATCACTCAACGCTGAGTAGAACACTCGATTAGGCAATGGGCAGTGGAGACTTGCAGAAAAAAACTAGTGACCAAACACATCGTTACGTACAACAGACAAACTGAAACAAATGAAGTGAAGACAAGAGAGAAGCAAGAAGAGGAATCCCCTCCACGATTCCCCGGCATGAATTGTTCTGTACAGGGGCGTCCAACGCCAGACAGCCAACGGGCACTTCACTTAGAGGCACCGAGTGGCAAAGCTAGGGAACTGAAATACGGAGAAAGCATCCAAGATGTGTATGGGAAAGTTTGTATTGCACAAGCGCCCAGACGTCACCAGCCAGCCCAGAGACAGCCCATGCAGGATGCGGCGACAGAGATGCTGTCACCACACACGGCAGGCACCTGTGTGGCCACGCAAAAGGAAGGGCGTAAAGTCAGGGGTGACTGCAAAACAGGCTTGTAACAGAGTACAACACACGGTCACCCTCCAGCAAAGACATATTCACGAGAGAGAGTGAGCGAGAGCGCGTAATAAAAGACCCAACCTTGTATGCACCACAATAGAAATAGAGCGATAGTTGTTCTATATATGACTATTTACACTTCACGCGAACGAAGCCTTTGGCGTACAATAGGGGTGGCTTAGAGGTCTGAGAGCTGAGAGCGATTGCAGACGGTCCGCCATGCTAGGATACACCCCACGATGAAACCTGAGGAGAGGCGACTCACAAATCACACAAAAAATATTCTAAGAAATTCACGGAGATCTACATTATAATGAGTCTTGGGTATAGCCACTCAAGACTGTGCTCTCAGAAACGCACCATGCAGCTGGAGATACATAGTGTGCACGCAAAATATCAAAAGATTATGATCACAAGCACATAGAGGCCCTTCAAGACCACAGATATCTGGAACAGAGCTCCAATGCTGCAGTTTCGCTAGAGATGGCATCAGTGCTGAAGGAACTAAAGCACCACTCACATCAGCCTGTCGTCTCTCTGAGGTGTGAGGGACGGCGAGCCAGACAGGCACACTCATAGAAACCACGTATAGAATGTCACTGTGTACCCATTATAGAAGGCTATTAGCCTAGGATGGGACAAGGAAAGCTAGATATGATCCCGAGACATAGGCCTCTCACTTGTCAGAGAGGGAGAATGAGGATAGGGAAGTGGAGACCCCCCACTTGATCAGCATCACAGACCTCTCTAGGTCTATCACCTCTGGGCAGACTAGACATTCTAGGAGCCATTGAGTATCAGATCGATACGACTATCGGGATACAGAACATACGAACTTGGTTTGAACCCAGTATGGAGAGGCTCTATAATAGGTTTCATAACTCTAAGGTAATCCATCACAAGTTTACAGAGATCAAGATATAGCCACACGAAGCTCAGCAGTATCTGGATAAAATTCCTGACTCGGATCACCCTGGTGTTATAGTACGAAACCGCTCAGCGATCGAGTTCAAAAGGGTTATGAGGATTCTTGTAGCAAATGTTTTGATTGTTCTTAAAAGTATGGCTGATGTCAGATGTGCAGTCCAGAATAACAGAGTAATATCTTGCTGACTTCAGATCTGCCACAATCTTCTGTTTGACTTTTGTTGTCAGTAACTGTATGATCTCATTTTGAATTGTTTTTCCAAGGTAGTTGTGTGTGTATATTTCTTGGGTGGTGACTCTTCATAGATGCTTCTTGAGTACAGCATCAAACTCAGCCATCAGCTCCACAATTTTAAGGAACTTTCCATTGTTTGGCACATACAGCTGATCTGAAATGCCACACAGTGCTAGGTTTTGGGTAGCAAGCATTCTCACAATGCCAATGAGCATTTTCAGAACATTTTGCCAGTAAAGAGACTCTGATGCAATCTTCTCTTGATGCTGACCATCTATGGTGGCCTTTAACCTTAGTCTCATCTCATGCTCTTTCCACCTATGTAATACTTTCTGATGATTTGCTGCCTTCTCATGGCATGCCAGATTTCTAGCCAGATTTTTCCAGTCCTTTGTTCCTGTAGAACCCAATGTGTTGGGAACATTAGACTGGAAGAGTTTACAGCAAAAAAAGCATGCAGCATTCTAGGTTTTTGTGTACATAATCCATGGCCTCTCCACTTCGTCACCATTGGGGATTTCACGTCAGTAATGTGTTGGATGGAAACGTCTATTTTCATTGTCTTTGGGGAACACCAAGTTTTTCACTTGCTGTGGCCCATGAAGTACAAGGAAGTCCCTCAGGCTACTGCTCAAGTGGGTCCACAGTCCTGGATCATCTAGACTTAAGGAACTAAACTCAGCAGCAGCTGTTTCTTATGCCTCCACCACACTCTTCTCTGATCTACATTTTTCTTCAGGAATGTGCATGGTTTTATATCCATTTGAGATGGAGATATGGCTGCTGCAGTAGCTGCCAGGTCACCTGCACTCTGACTAACCGGCAGATCAGGCATCTCCTCACCACTCACATCCTCACTGGGGCCGGAAGGCTTATTATGAACATTTATGTCTATGTATCTCAAGAGATCTCCTGCCTGCTTAGATAGAAAAGCTTCCTTTGCTTGCTTACTTTTTCTGAATGCTGCCCCAGAGAAGCGTTTACTTCTTTCACTCATGACTGCTGTTCTGTGCCAGCTATAGTGGCTCTCAACACTCAATTGAAGCGGGCAAATAAACAGTCTGGTAGCACGGCCCGAGTGAGGGAAGATATCAGTATCTTAAGGGCCTAACTGGCTCCTACTACTTCAGCTGACTGCCTGTTCTCCTCAAGTGGGTTCTGGGAAGCAGCAGGAAACAGGAAGCTTCCTGAGAAGCTGGTGTTAATCAGTCCAGGCTCGTGGGGGTGCTAGAGAGGTATGTAAGAGGCTCCTCCTCCTCTCTCTCCCTGCAGCTCCTGCTGCTTTCTGCTATTCCCTCTCACCTTTTGTCCTGCCTGCCTGTTATGTCTCATGTCCTCCTTCCTCCAGCACAGCACTCCACAATCTCTGTGCATCTAGAGCAGAGAGAATACATATGCACTAGCAGCAAACACAATTTTCTACACTCTAGGTCCTAGTGGCGCCCCCCGCACAATCTGGTACCTGAGGCGGCCACCTCAGTTCACCTCATGGTAAGACCAGTCCTGCTTGATGTTCCATGGTTTGGGTGTCTTCTTCATATCCACATATCAGACTGTCTTTATGTAGTAAATAATTGCAATACCAGTTTGAGGTTCTGATACAGTTCACTGTGATCAAGGGTCAGCCCTAGGACCAATCCTATTCAATTTATTCATAAATGATCTGGAGAAAGGGGTAAACAGTGAGGTGGCAAAGTTTGCAGATGATACTAAACTACTCAAGATAGTTAAGACCAAAGCAGATTGTGAAGAACTTCAAAAAGATCTCACAAAACTAAGTTATTGGGCAACAAAATGGCAAATGAAATTTAATGTGGATAAATGTAAAGTAATGCACATTGGAAAAAATAACCCCAACTATACATACAATATGATGGGGGCTAATTTAGCTACAACGAGTCAGGAAAAAGATCTTGGCGTCATCGTGGATAGTTCTCTGAAGATGTCCACTCAGTGTGCAGAGGCGGTCAAAAAAGCAAACAGGATGTTAGGAATCATTAAAAAGGGGATAGAGAATAAGACTGAGAATATATTATTGCCCTTATATAAATCCATGGTACGCCCACATCTCGAATACTGTGTACAGATGTGGTCTCCTCACCTCAAAAAAGATATTCTAGCACTAGAAAAGGTTCAGAAAAGGGCAACTAAAATGATTAGGGGTTTGGAGAGGGTCCCATATGAGGAAAGATTAAAGAGGCTAGGACTCTTCAGCTTGGAAAAGAGGAGACTGAGGGGGGATATGATAGAGGTATATAAAATCATGATTGATGTTGAGAAAGTGGTTAAGGAAAAGTTATTTACTTATTCCCATAATACAAGAACTAGGGGTCACCAAATGAAATTAATAGGGGTGGGTTGGCAGCAGGCAGGTAGGGGGGCCCAGGCCCACCCTACTTCATCAAATCCCAGCCCAGGGCCCTAACAGTGGCAGATGGGTCTGCCACTGGGTCATTGGGGATCCTCCTGAAACACAGACTCACCCTCAGGCATCAGAACTGGACTAGAGTCTGGTCCCTCTGGGCTACTTCCTACCAGAGTCAGGGTATAGTGCCTCGTGGTCCAGAGATCCTTCATCTCCTCAGAGTAGTCAGCTTCTGGCAGCTTCACCAGCTCCTGGGATCCTCGTCTGTCTCCCTTGATGGCAAGTTGTCAGGCCACTCTGGGGCAGGGCCGGGTTCTTGCGGAGGCGTCTGCTCCCTAGAAGAGACATCCATGAAGAGACTCCCCTATGGTTCAGCAGCAGTTGAGCTCCAGGGCTCTCCTTTTCTACTTCCTGTCCCACTCTGGTGCTTCCAGTGAGGAGATCAGGGTGGATTTTGGCTCTGTCCACCCAGGGGATTGTAGTGGTCCCTCACACTTCAGTTCCAACGAAGGCCACTCCACCTCACTACACCAAGTCATCATGTGATGAGGTTTGCAGTGCAACACCTCAGTGTTGCAGAGTTGTGATGCAAGTTGAAAATGCTGTGCCATGTGAGACTTAAGCAAGTGGATAGCTAGCAGCAGCTTTTTAGTACGGGACCAGAACCTCTCCCCAGCACACCTTACCTGACTAATCATGCTCAGAGAATTAAAAAAAATTGGCAAAACACAATTCAGGGTGGTTCATGGGGGGAGGGGATACAGGCAGTAAAGAGTCATGTTATACCTCTCAACTGTTGGCTGCACACTGGGTCAGGCTTAGTCCATTAATCAAAGTCCCACGTGATGGTTGTCTATACAGACCAATAACTGAGTCTCAGCTGGAAGCCACTCTTTGCATAAGCTATATGTTACATAACCTTCTAGAAGGAAAGTGGTAAGAACTACCATGCATGTTAGCCATCCCATTTCCAGTCAGTCACAGACATACCTGGTCTTTAGATCCTGCAAAGGTTAGAGCTGTGCCCACCCCCAACCCCTGATTTGGGGGCTTGTTAGGAGTGAAATTCTCCCTTGCACTGGGGCCCAGCATAAGTCATATGTCCCACTTGCATCATATTTTGATTGCATGAGTTGCACAGACCTTATGCATATTCTGTGCTTAGGGGTGAATTTCCCACCCCAGTCCAGAGGACCCCTGTAAAATCATTGAAACATTTAAGTGGCACTTAAGGCCTGAGCTTTTCAAAAACCATTTAGGGGATTTAGATGCACAATTTCTATTCATTTCAATGGAAGCTATGTGTCTAAATTCCTTAGGCAGCATTGAAAGTCTCAGTCTAGGTTTTAAGTGGATGGAGGAATTAAGAGAATAAAAGTGAAAAATGTTTCAGACATAGGTGCATAGGATGTGCCCTAGAAGGCTAGACCATTTGTCTATGAAGCCTAGTATTTTGTGAGTACCAACTAGAATTGTTAGCATGGGTACTTAAGGCAGAATGAAAATGCTCCATAAAGCATTTTACTTGAGTTATGTACACCAATAACAATTTAGGGAAATGACACATAGCTGATTATCTAATGTCCATTTATGTCGCACATCTTAAATAATAATTCCCGAAGTCAGAGAAATAACACATTGAATTAGTCCATTTAGGAAATCCTTTTGACTCGAGTGCTTTCCTTGGAACTGGAAATTGCTTTATGACCCAAGTACATTTTTTAATTGTGCCACATAATAATGGAATGTAGTTAGCAATGACTTAGGAGTGGTGCTTTAAAAATACTTACTGGGTACTCCAGAAATGCACTGATGTGTAGATTTCATAAACCAAGTTCCCCTCTGAATTTAGTCTTCCCATTGCCATCATAATAGTGAGCAGGTGAAAAAAAAGTAACTGTAATCAGTACACACATCTGGAACTGCCTGGCGGGAAGGGCAAAGCCCAGGAGTTTGGGAGGTGAGATGCAGGGGGGAGGGGACAATAACTTTGTGCATAAAGTAAAGGACAACACTTGGGCATTTAGGAGACTGGATACTCTATTCTCCCTTGCTAAGAACATGATTACACAAAGCTGGTTATATTCTCTAATATCACAAGCAGCCAATTAACATATTAAATAGCAGGAAGTTTACTGTCAGCAAGACACAAACAATTCAGGGTGTCTCGTCTCTCGGTGAGCGGAATTCACTCTGCGTAGAAGGGTAGCATGAGATTTATGCTCAAGTGATATGCTGGCACTCTGCACAGTGGTGAATTTTCACGTACTGTGCATGAGTGGTGGGTGAAACTTCCCCTGGGGGAGGAGAGCTCCTTGTCCTGCCTCTTCTGCTCGCAGCCCTACCCACACTCCACCCCTGCTCTGTCCCAGGCCCCACTGTTGATTCACCACTCACCTCTTCACCCCCACCCCGGAAATCCCTCCTCCACTCACCTCCCCTGCCCACTTGTTGCTCGCCTCTTCACCACTCTCCGCCAGACCCTTCCTCCGCCTGCCATGAGACTCCACAGCCACCTGCTGAACAGCTAGCTCACCACTGGGCTCCTCACCCTGCTTCCCTTCCCCCCGTGATACCCTCTCCCCTTTTCATCTTAAAGCACTAATAACATTCCCCAAGGGAACTGAACAGGCAACAGGTATCGCTCAATTGCCAGATAGGTTCTCCTCTGCACAGCAGGGAGTTCGGTGTATGCTGTACAGAGAGAGACAAAAAGCCAGGCTACCTGTGCCAAGCTGAAGCCTAATCTCTCCTTTTGAAAAGTGCTTGTCATTGACAGCCTGCATTGAGGCAGTAATTTAATCACCTTTCCTTACACAGAATTCCCTGCCAGACTTGTTTACTTAAACTGGGTTTGAATAAACCAACTAGATCTAGAAATAAGCTCACTGGCTATGTCCGCTCCTCCTTGAGCCAGGTTAGCAGCTACTTCTTCTGGGTACAGAGAATAACTGACGGGTCTTTCTTTGGAAACTGTTTTTAACTCCAATAACACATTTTCGTACTATATAAAAGCCAGCTGAGTGTGGCCAAAGGCTTCCTGGGCGTTGGCAAATACCTCTTAATTGGCTTCATTACCACTTCAGTGGCTCATTAACAGTTTCAGTGATTTCTCCTATTAGGTCTCTGGAAGGCTTTTTCACTGTGTAAAGTTACTCAGCGATCCCCTCTGCTCACCTCCTCACTCCCCTTGTCTGCCACTGACTCCCCACTGGCATTCTCATACACATCCCACGCCTGGCAGGGCAGGGGGTGAGGAGAGACACCACTGGCAGCTGCAGGGACCTCCAAGGGGATGGGTGGAGGAGACAGGGCCGGTGCTTCCATTAGGCAACCCTAGGCAGTCACCTAGGGCACCAGGATTTGGGGGGTGGCATTTTGTGCACTCCCCATGGGGCGCACGGGAGCTTCCGGTTCCGCTCCCGTCGCGCCGCTGAAGAAGGACCTTCTGCCGACGTGCCGTGGAAGACAGCGGCAGGCAATTGAGCAGCTCAATGACTGCCACTGTTGCCTGCGGCATTTCAGCGGAAGGTCCTTCTTCGGCGGCGCGATGGGAGTGGAACCGGAGCGCACAAAATGCCACCCCCCGAATTCTGCCTAGGGTGCCAGAAACCCTGGCACTGCTCCTGGGAGGAGAGGAGAGAAGGAAGACTCACCCCAGGTAGCAGCAGCAAGCTTGGGTCAGAGCAGGGAGGGGAAGAGGTGGGAGGCGGGCACCATGGCCCAGGTGTCGGGCAGCAGGGATGGCTGTGCTAGAGGAGGCAACGCCTCCCCTTGCCTATTATACCTGCTGCCCATGCCACTGTGCATAGGATTTTCACAAGCAACCTGTTAGGCATTCATGGGAGACAGGTCTGAGTAAATCCATCACACATCAGGAGGACTACAGACCCTGAAGGCAGGCTCCAAACTGAACAAATAATAAAACTCACTTAAATTATTTTCTTTTAATTACATACCTTAGTTAATTTAGAAGACTGGGATTTAAGCTTTTTAATGACAAGGTAAATGAACTGTGTAGTCTTGTTTTATAAACTAAAGTGAAGAATCAAAAATCAAGATATTCATGCTTCAGTGGTTCAATTACCTTGATTTTGAAAAAAAATAGCAACAGCCAATAAAAGATCTGTTTATTCATGATGTAGGCATATTGTGCCTTTCATTCAGGACACTGGACTCCACAGTGCATTGTCCAAAGTGACTGTCTCATTTATCTTTTACAAGATTTCATGCTCAACTGAGATATTTCATGCTGTATCCAGGCCCTTTCAGAGGTCCAGGCCACTTCCAGCTTTTGACGCCTCTAGCCATAATAAAAATAAAAAATGATGAGACACAGTCTAATTTTGTGCCATTAGAACAGATATAGTTTTATTAATATTTATGAACATTTTAAACTATTTAATATGACAAAATCTATATCGATGTAAGCAGAGTCAGGATGAGCTCTACCCTGACATCTGGTGGTGAATTATGGTGTGTGGAAACGAATTTTAGGTATTTGCATTGGCACACCCAGCCCACCTAGCATAGCCCACGGCAGCCTGGGACAGTTATTTTGACAGCTCTGGGATCACCAATTTCTTTGTTATTGGGGCAGGAGGAATAAAGTGTTGTCACCCTGATTATGTGAATGAGGAACTATGAGACTGCTTTATGACAGAGAGGTCTCAATATCAATTAAGTAGCATTTGCTAGACAAGGGACATGGGTGCCAAAATCCATTGAAATGAGAGAGGTTGGGGACTGGTGTGTGTACCTGATAGTATGGGCCTCTTTTGTGGGCCTGGAACACCAATTGCACATCCTCCTCTCTCCCCTGTTGAAGAGTAGAGCTAATTTTGATTCCATTAGGAGTCCATCTAGAGGCTGCTGAGCTGAATTCATGTTGGGCCAATAGTGCACCAGCACCAGGGCTCCCCTACTACAAGCTGAAATCACTAAAAGAGCTAAGCTTACTGAGCTGAGATCACTGAATGCTGTGTTAACTAGTGGGGGAGCTTGAAGCTCTATCGCTAAGCAGCTGGCAGAGCGGAGCAGTTTGCAGCATGTTGGAGCAGCCCATGGAACAATGAACGGAGTGGAGTGGTTTGCGGGAATGGCTGGAGTGGCTCATGGGTTGGCTGGAGGAGTGGCACAGCTGGTGTAGTGGAGCTGGTCATGGTGAAGGCTGCAGCAGAACTCCACGGAGAGGCAGAGCAGTTGGCCCTGGCCCACGTAAGGTGCTACTTAACACCCTGTGTACCCCCACCCATTTCCACCCAGGCTGCGGGGGTAAAACTCTTCAGATAAACTTTTGAACTCTGGGGTGGCACTGAACAGAGACTTTCGGGTTGTTGGACTTTGGGGTGATTGGACTTAAGACCCTAAGGGGGAAAGGACATTGCCAAACGTACTTGGAAGTGGGTTTTTTGCTTATGGTTTGTGTTATTATCCTGTTTGTGGTGTTTCTCCAATGTGATGCCGCATTGTTTCCCTCCTTTATTAAAAGGATTTTGCTACACTCAGACTCTGTGCTTGCAAGTTGGGAAGTATTGCCTCCTAGAGGCGACCGGGGGTGGTGGTGGTATGTAATTTTCCAAGGTCACTGGGTGGGGACTCGAGCCGGTTTTGCATTGTGTTATTGAAATAGAACCCCTGGATACTGAACCCGACCCTTGTTGCTGCCAACTCAGAGGGGCAGAAGAGTTACATCAGTTAACAAAAAATTATGTCTTTTACCAAACCACATCTCTTATTTGCTTATGTTTGCAGCTCTAAGCTGAGTGTGTGTGCACAGTTTGGTCCGATAGGGATGCACATAAAAACAAGTTGCGAAACTTATCAAATGCCAAAAAATTAACAGGTGTCTAAATCTGAGGCCCTCTTTGAGCATGCGGCCCAGGCCAAATGGTCCTCCTGGCCCTCCCTCTGATTGGCCCTGGCTGTACCTCGAAAGGCTGTGAAGATATGACACAGCAAAATAAGGGCTAACCTGGTGGTACAGTGAGAACGTCATTGAAGCATCGTGACTTCAATAGAGCTGTGCGACTTGACACGATCTGCAGATCTGACTCAGTGTGAGGGCATCAGGGTCACTAATGCTACATGGCAAGTAGTTTAAGAAGCTTAGATTTCTTTTCCCCTAGTAGTAGTGAGAAAATGTCCTCTGTTCCCTGTGTTACAGATTTGTTTTATTCTGGGTTTCCAGGATCCCTCTGTCCCAAACCTCTCTCTAGATAGTTGCTTTGCCTCCTGAGGATGAGGTCTTTGGAGGACTGAAGGTTTGTTCTACAGCATGAAAAGAGTAAACATGCACCAAGTTTGCACAGCACAGGTTAACCCATGCGTACAATAGGCAGAGAAAGAAAGGAAAATGAATGCAAACCAGAAGGGATAGTTCTCATGCTGGGACTGGTCTATTTAAGAAAACAAATATGCTCCAGCTCTCTTATATCCTAGTTCCAGACAGGAAGAAATTAGGAATCTAATCCAGGCATGAACAACCCAATTTTCACATTACATTTTTCTGTGGGAGCTGGATTGTGCACTGCAGACCTGATGAAAATCAGCATGTACTTCAGCTCCAGAATATCGCAGTGCTAGGGATTTGGGCTGGCATATACATTTGCACCTGAAAGGCTTGAAGAATTTCTCTTTTGCTCACAGCTTAAATCTGCAAATCATCCTAAATAAGAGCCCAATTCGGCAAAGTGCTTAATGCCTCTGCATAACTTTAAGGATGTGAATGGCATCGTTGGCTTCAGTGGGACAACTCGGGTGCTTAAAGTTATATTTTTGTGACTTGGGAACTAAGATTCTGTTTTAAGTTGCTGCATTCACAAAAAGCAGAGGCAGGAGAGACAAAGCACACACACAAAGAAAACTGCCAGACTTCAGTTGTTCAAAGAATCCCTCACGCTCCTGATGTCCTAGAAATAATCTTAATTCCCTCCCTTTTGTTGGAAGCTTCAAGCATTAGTTTGTCAGGAGCGGGTAAATACACTTGAACCCTCTAAAAGTTGAGTGACTTTTTAAAAATGCATTGGACAACGCTGAGTTCTGCCAACTCCTAGGAAGTTATACAGAAATAGTATCTTTCTGGGATAAGAGCCTTATTAAAAATGTATATATGCATAATGTTATACATACGTAATTCCTGCTATAACTTTGATCCAGAGATTTGCTGTTGGTGGAACTGGAAGGCTAATTTCCTGAAATGTTGAGAAGAGAATTAATGTTTATTGGTTTAAACAGGTGTTTACCAATGTTAGTTTTTATGAGAAGGAGTGTGAGAACTGCCCTGCACAACCCTCCAGTCACCGTTAGGGATTTTTCAATGCGCTGTTATCATGATAACAATGCCATTCATTGTCTCAACTCTTGGTATTTATTCAATGGATTGGTGCCAGAGGCATATCATAAAAATAAATGACACTAGGTATTCTTTTCCCTAAGTAATGTGGTAGCCCTAGCCTAATGGAGGCATAGGCGCTGACTTCTGCTGGCATCAGTGGGTGCTCGAACCCACTGTGCCCCCAGCCCTGCCCTAGCCCAACTCCACTCCTGCCATGCCCCCATTCCAACCCATTCCCCAAAGTCCCCACCCCAACTCTGTCCCCTCCCTGCCCCTATTCCAATCCCTTCCCCAAATCCCTGCCCCGGCCCCACCTCTTCCCCGAGCGTGCTGCGTTCCCCTCCTCCCGCCTCCCTCCCAGAGCTTGTTATGGCACAAAACAGCTGTTTTGCAGCGGCAAGTGCTAGGAGGAGAAGCAGGAACGCAGCGTGCTCAGGGGAGGAGGCGGCAAGGTGGGGAGCTTAGCTGCCAGTGGGTGAAGAGCACCCACCAATTTTGCCCCAGAGCACCCACAGAGTTGGCATCTATGCTTGGAGGGTGGGGAAGGGAAGAGGACATTCTATAGTGCAAAGAGAAAAACTCTGCAGGTTACTATAAACTGTGTCAATTCTGCATCACATTTGAGTGGGGAAATCCAGTGCAGTATGGCCAACCAGCTCTGCCATCCCACAGAGCTAGGACACAATGCAACCAAAGGGGCCTGTGGGAAGGTACTTAAGGGTAGTATGCTACAGAGCTGACTGTTCCCTACAACTGCACCTCTCTCAGCCAGTCTTTCTTTGTCTCCCACTCACAGAGACAGAGCCTAAAGCATGGTGGGGCCATAAAAATGCAATAGTTTATTACTGCCGTCTGCCTAAGTAAGCTGTAACATTATTGAATCATGGATATCATTTTAAAACTATACTTACACTGTGTTCCTTACGTTATGGATGATGTATCCTGGCTGAACAGATTTTAGATTCATATAGAAATACTCAGTGACTCAGGCATGGTAGGTCTATTCCGGTGCGTGGGTATTCACAGAACAATTACATAAGTGTCAGGGTAGCGAAGAACTTTTGACGTTTGAGGCAGCTTCCCCGAGTTCTTTTCACAGCCAAAAATGTTCTAATTGTTGTTCTCATGTACTTAATGCACACAACTGATGAGCATTAAATTAAATCAATTTTGGGGTATTTTAAAAGGTGTAATTTGTTAGCGCAAGATATTGGAGCAGTTTTACTCTTGAGCAAAATAGAGATCGTCAGAGTTGCAGTCAGGAGTATATCTGTGGGAACTGCCTTAAAACAGAAAAAGACGGTGAACATTGTTATTCCAAACTCCTGAAATTTTCTACAGTCCAGAGCTGGATTAGCTGAGCGGTAAAATAGGCCAATTTTAATTCAAGGAGTCAAAGATGAAGGGCTAGTCTAAGGGAGACAGTGTTGCCTAGTGGGTTCTGTGCCTAGGGGTTGCTCTATTGTATGCTGGTTGGTTATAGCCTTTAACGAGCCATTGGCCAGCTAGGGATTACCAGAGTAGAGTAGTGCTCTGCCTATGCCACCAACATGCTCCCTTTTGCTAGGGATGTGGTGCAGGAACCGCTATGCCCTTTGCCAGTTCACACTACTGGGGAGTCCTCCATGGCAGGAAAATCCCTGATGCCATGGTCCAGCTATTTTCCACTCTCTTTGCGCTGGTCAATAATTTCATCTTGTCCCATCTGCTGTGCTACCGTCATGCAGGCATCTGCGAGTTTGTCAGAGCCACACATCTCACCACTGTCCCACTGAAACAGGAAGAGAGTTGATAAAAGGGGGGGAAATTCTTCCCGTATTGTCAGCCATCGCTTAGGACATGAACAAGGCTCTATCATCCTGCCTCAGCATGCCGGTGGCTGGAATGGCTATTTGATTGTGTTTCTATAACTTAACTTTTATTTTATTTTTTAACAAGGCGAGGTTGTTGGCAGGTCACTCAACTCAGCCTCTAACCTGAAGGATCAGTGAACTGCATTTTGTCCAGTCCCTACTTTTTGTCTCTGTTGGGTGGCTCTACTGGAAGTTAGAGTAGCAGCCAACATAGCTCTCAGGATCATAGGAATGCCTTCCCATTATGTCAAGGCACAGTCCACAAGTAAGGGCTTTTATTATTAAAATGCAAAAACACAAGCTAGTGCATAAATATTCTTCCTGGGTAAATACCATATCTTTCAAATCTTTGTGTATTCAGGTATCAATAAATTCTCTATAAATATGTAACTACTACTGGCCTCCTGCATTCTGCTTCTACCTAGGTTAATCCCCATTCCTCAAGAAAGAGATCTGAAATTGTCCTCAGTGAAAGCAGATTTCACGTTGGAAATCCTCCCAGCACCTTTTTCCAGGGCATAGATCCAACATTACTGACTGTTGATTTGAAATAACTGAACACTAGATGCAAAAGAGGAAAACCATTTTATTAGGAGGCATATTGCAGACTGGAAGTAATGGGTGGTCAGTTCTGCCATCAAAAAACCGAACAGGAACATACACACCAGAAGCCATGGCTGCATTCAAACTACTCACCCTCTGCACTATCATTTGCCTTTAACATGACACAAGCTACATGCTGCACTGCCAAATAATACACATTAATAAAGCCATAACTCAATGCCTGAACTTCATCTTCCTGCTCCACCTCCGCTGGCACCTCAGGTCCAGGTCCAGATCCCCATCCCCCACTGGCCATGTGATTCATAGGTTCCCTGGTGGGTCTAGTTGTGAGCACCTGATCCAGATCCTTGACAAAGGGACAAGTGATCCACTAATTGGCAGGAACTTTATTCTAGTCCTTCACCTGATTGTAGAGTGATACAGCATGGCCAGAGGGCAGCAGGAGAGGATTAGAAGGGAGCCTTATTCACTGTAAGGGGAAGAAAGTTTGCTATAGATTAACTAGAGCACCTGAAGCCAATTAGAGCACCTGAAGCCAGTCACATGATAAAACCCCCCTGCTTCAATCAGGGAGTTGGAACAGAAAGGACTGTTATTGGAGCAGAAAACAGTTTGGAGGAGTTGGAGCAGAAAGGATTGGTGTTGGAGCAGAGAACAGTTTGAAGGGAAGCGGAGGACAGTTTGGAGAAGTTCTGCGGTGGGCTAAGAAGTTCTAGACCCTAGGTAAGGGGCGCCTGGCTTGTGCAGAGGGAGGGCAGGAAGTCCCCCCTCCCACAAGCTGAAGGGCAGGAGAGGGAAGTCGCCTAAAGGAAGGAACCGTCAGTTCAAGTGGTTCACCACTATCCTCAGGGTCCTGGGCTGGGACCTGGAGTAGAGGGTGGGCCCAGGTCCCTCCCTCTCCACTCCTCCCCTCTAGGAAACTAGTGGGGCAATTAATACTCCAATTTAGGGGCAAGAAATGGTGCCCTGACCCTCCCCCCCCAAAGAAGAGAAAGCGTGAGACCATCATAGTGCTGGCAATCTGCCACAGTAGGAAACCTTCACTGACTATACTGTGTCCTGACACTGCATGGCAGTGCTGGATCCGCCGTAAGCAAGGCCTTCAGAGATTCACTGGTGCATTTTTTGACTGTTTGGCACAATTCAAATCAACCTAATGCACTCCTCATTCTAGAGAATCAGCAGAGTCTTCATCTCCCCTTTGGACCCTATGTACTGTCTCGGTTTCTTCATAGTTGAGATACAGTTGATGGGAAGGTCATAGCTCTCTGTACAATGATGCATATCCAGGTGTGTGTGAGTGATATGTCCAGCAAAACAAGTTACAGTCATTTTAAATGTGCCTATGGCTTCTGGATGGCCAGATAAGGCCCCTGGGATCCTTTTATGTCTAAGGGATGAGCTTCCAGCTGTCATTCACAAAGAGTCGCATCTACAACATGATCTGCAAGATCCAGTAATGAAAGGAGGGATGACTGAATTTATCAGCTGCCATGGCGCAGTTGGGGGTGCTCATCCACCGACCAAATTAACTGTGTGTCTAACTACTTACAGAGACCACACAGAGTACCAGGCCTCTAGCAGTGGCAGTGCACAGTTAGGAATTCAATTATTAACCCTGTGTCCTCTGAGTACAATCCTAGTTGTTAGCCAAGTATGCGTCTAATTAATTAGTAGGAGCTATTTTAACACAAATCTTCTGACACCATCTTGTGGTTCACTGGTGAGTATGTAACATCAGCTAAGACTCCCTTAGGCATCAACAGTATGGGTGCAAGTTAGTGCAGGAGTGGGGTCTAATTTATACTTCACCTCAGAATCTGGCACTCTAAGGTTTGGATCTCCAGTCAGTGTAATTTTTCAATTCAGTCCCTAAATGCTACCAACTGCTGGAGATCTGCAGTGCAAATCTACGGTATCGTATGTCCCGCAGACTAGTAAGCTGAAGGGATTCTTTGTTCTGATGTGTGCGGGAGGAATTACTTAAATCCAATGAGCAAAAACAAAGACTTTCAGTGCCACATATTCCCCTGTTCCTTCCTAGCATTTGTGTAAAGTAAATAAATGTCTTCCTAATAAGTACTTGATAGGCATGTGCACTCCAGAATATCTAAATCAGTGCTATAAACTGTCACCTGTATTATTACATATATTTATACAGAGAAGGTTAGAGAGAAATAAGCACAAGATCTGACATACGCAGGAACTCTATATGCTCACTTATAAAATCAGTCTCTTTTAGCTTCAGAGATAGGCTAACTATTTAAAAATAACTGGCTTGACTCCTTAGACTCATTAATAACACATGCAATGCCTCTACTGTGTCAGGTGTGTAAGAAGTATGGGGCATGTGCTGGTGAGGTTACTTGTTCAGCCTACTCAGTCTTTGCATGAGCTTCTAAACACAAGAAGCTAAGACAGCTGCAGAAGCTGTACAACGAGAAATCTCTCTTACAGAAGGTTTTTGTTACCTGCCCTTTCCCCCCAAGACTTACAAGACTAAATTTATGAATATGACATTATTTTATCATTAAATCTAAGAGAGGAAATAGAAATCTGATCCCACTTCACTAGTAAGATCTGTTAGCCAGCTGCTGGTCTGTTTTGAGGAAGCATAGTTTGATGCAATCAAATTGATGCTTTTGGGCTGATCTGGATAACATGATCAGCTTTCTCAGGGGCAGCAACTGAAGTGGAGATTCAGAATGGGGCAATTTGTATTTGTGTGTCTACATAAATTGACTTGGGTCTGGATTGATAAGCATTGTTTGTAAGAGTGTTACTTAATAAATAACAACCATAATGATAAATAATAGCAAAATAATAATAAAATTGGTAGCTTTTATACCCACATAGCACCTAGTTATATGAATTCCATTTTCAAGCATGAGGCTTGACCACATCCATGTATTATATCAGTTTTTCAAATGGGTAAACTGAGGCACCGAGCAGGTAAGTACCATACATAGCAAGTCAATGTCAATGTCAGGAATAAGAGCCAGGAGTGTTAATTGCCTGTTTCCTACTCCACATTGCCTCCCAACTGAGTCACTACAAAAATATGTTCTCTATTACCAACAGAAGAAAATCAGATAAAGTCAGAAAGAAATGAATCCAGCCACTCAGTTACTCAGAAGCTCTATATATTCACTCCAGTTCAGTTCTGGTGATTAAAACTGAGCAGGTACCATGGTCACCCAACAAGTGGATGGCAGTACACTGCCTTTAAAAAGAAGAAAAGGCAAATGAACTTCTGACTTTTGGTGAGAGGGCGAGAAATGGAGGACTGGGTGGGGTGAATAGGAGATACAAGAGTGCTCATTGGGCATGTCCATTCAACGTGGTGTCACTGAACTCGGACTGTGGTTAGGCTGGAGCATGGGAAATGACTAAAGACCAAGGAGGAAGTGGAATTTGTGGGCCCTGAGCACACAGTCTGTCCTCCTCATCAGATGTTCCGGATTTGATTTCTGTTACTGACATGAGAAGAGAAAAGCCTTTACAAGTATTTTCCCAAACAGGAACCAATTTACTTAGTTCTTTGTCATCTGCACATAGGAAAGACAGACTCTGGCACTGCAGGGTTGTTGTTTTGTTTTTACCTCTACTTATGTGTGAGAGGGCACTTTGCACGAGGGAGACAAACATGCTCATAGGGGGGCAGGCTGGTCTCCAACACTGAAGAGTGGCAGTGTTGGGTTAATTGATGTGGCATGAACTAGACCTACACCCAGCCCTTGCAGGGCTGGGAAGGCTGCACCTGTTGGAAAGCACTGACTACCTCTGTGGAACAGCTGTAGCATAGGTGCCTCCCCTCAGCCACTACAAGCAAGATGCTTTTAAGGGCATTCAGCTTGCAGGAGCCTCTAGTGCCTCTCTTCCCCATCCCCAGAGTGACTCAGTTTAATCAAAGATACAATTTCAAGACCTTAATTTCTTATGTCAAAGGAGATTCTCTCTACGAATGAAACTCAGCACAAGGCTTCTGCATTGTGTCAGTCCCATCTATGTCTTTGTCCAAGGACCTCTGCATGGGGATGAATTTCACCCTCAGAGAATTAAGAAAGGGGTGGAGGGTTTTAACTGAAAACACCCAAAGATCACAGACAAAAAAGTAAATTAAAAAAATTAAAGTTTTGCTCTACAAGAAATACCATTTGTAAGTAATAAAAAACATCCATATGGTTAAACAGGTTATCTCCACTCCCCCACAAGTAATGACTTAGATGAGGATGATAATATTCAGCCTGATCATCTGTTTTTTAACAGGATATTTATCTCAAGCTTTCAAGAGTGTCATTATTTTTGAGGGGAAAAAACCACAAGCAGGAAGTCAGCAACTATCATAGGATGTTGATGTTGTAGCAGAGGGTTCAGAGTGTCTTTCTGAAAGTTAACAATCCATTTAGGTTTTAGAGAAGCTGAAAATATAATGGGGCAGAGCCCCAGCTGCTGTAAATCAATGCAACTCCATTGGGGCCAGTGGAGCTGTGCTGAGGACTTGGGCCATTGTTTGCAACTACCAAAAATCACCTCATTTAAACTCCAGATCTGAATAAAAGACTATGAACATATCAAAGTTTTTTGCTTCAGATGTGGGCTCTGGCTCAGTATTAACAGCTTCAGTGAGCTTCACTCCATTGATTTAAAGCACCTGTGCGTCTAAAAAGTTAGGACATTATCAATTTTTTATCACTTGCACAGGAAGCACAGCTGAGCTTAATGTTATTTATCCAGCTGGCCACACTGACTTTAATGTAGAAGATCAAAGTGGCTGAGTTGGAGATTGTGTAACATCTACTCATAAGGACTGTCATGGGTAAAACTTACCAAAGCCTAAAACTTTATGATCATTTTGCATGAGTACTCAGCATCACGAATCACACAATAAAACCCATTCTCATGATGGGATTGGAGACAATAGTACTTTAAAGATATATATTTAAAGGTACTATTGTCTCCAATCCCATTATGAGAATGGGTTTTAAACACCTTCTAAAATATAACAGTACACAGACCTCTAAAGATACGCTTGAAATTTAGTTTTATCCTAATGAGTGAATCAATACGAGAAAGCAATGTGAAGATTGTTTAAGACGTGCTTTGCTGTAGTGCCCATTTTGGGGCTGTTAAGGAAAGGAAGCCAGTTGATTCCCCACGCCACCACCACCACGGCAATATTTTGAGAGGTGAGGAGGGTCGTAGCCTGGGGCTTATGACACCAGGGTTCATTTAGCTGCTTTACTTCAGACTCCCTATGTGACCCTGGGCTGGTCTCACAAAAGGGTCTCAGGTGTTGTGACACTCAGCATAGTAATGCCCAACTTTTAGTGGCCTAGAAAAATCACAGGAACAGCACTGCGAGTCGCAAAGCCTGAGTTGGGCACCGAGGCTCCCAATACAATGAGTGGGGAGAGCTAGGCACCTAGGAATGTGATCCACAAAAGTCGGCATGCTAGGTAGGGAGCTGCCTAAGCTAGCCAATGAGAGATACTGATGACAAGGGTGTGCGTTAAGCCCCACCCCTCTCATAGAGATAGGCACCTAAATCTGAGCTGTAGGGAGGCGCCTAGCTCTGTTAGCAATCCATGAACAGGAGCCCCTCTCCTGCAGTGCCTAAGTCAACCAGGCATCTGCCTCCCTCCACACCAAGTAGGAGGTGGAGACCACTTCGTAACTTTTAGTCAAGTGGTTTGAGCACTTACTCACCTGGGATGTAGGAGACCCATGTTCAATATCCCCCCTCCCCTGCACGAGGGGGAGGAAGGATTTGAACAGGGGCCCTCCACCCCACTCAGTAGAGAGCTGTAACCTGTACCCTGAGAGCAGGATTATGCCCAAACATTTGATCAGCCCAGCCTTTGGCCCCATGTTCCCATTTATGGCCTTCAAATCTGTTTCTGTATCAGTGAACAATTGCCTGGAATTTTCTTGTAGTGAATTCTCCCCTATGCCAGTCCCCAGGGAGTAAGGCTGCAAATCCCATCTGGGTAAATAATGCTACCGGCAGCAGACAGGGGGACTTTGTGGTGGGGTGGGAGGTTTTCTTTAAAATAAAAAGAAAATATTTTTTTTAACTTGTAGCCTTCCTTCTGAGGGTGCAAAGTGCCTCTGAATGCAGCTGCTTGATAGCGTTATGGGGTTTGGACAGATCTTCTCTTCACAAAGTTCCATGGGACTTTCTTTTTTACGGAAACTCAAAGTTTTGGGCGATAAATAAACATTTGAGGTTTCAGTTTCATATCTCAAGGATTAAGGATGATTAAACAAAAGAGTGGTGCAGAGAGATATCCAGAAATGATTGTTTTTAACAAGGCCGGAACTTTGTCTGAAAACAGGATGACCCGCTGTAAGACGCCAGCAGATCCCCGCAGAGCTTTAGAAAAAACAAGCAGGGCGCCTGAATGTGCTTTTAAAACGCTCAGTAATAAAGAGGCATGTAGGATAAACAGGAAAAGAACACTCGACACTGTGAACAGCCTGGAGGTGGAAAGACTGGGAAGAGTTCTGATCTGAAAACCTGATATGGTAACTGAAAAGAAAGATTTTCTTCACACACTGCAGTACAAACTGACTGCACAAATGCAGTCTTCATGCAGCTTGGAGTGGCAGCTTCGTACGGATTTCATTGTGTTTTTGTAATGGTAACAGAATTGAGTCTGTTGGAACGCTGTGTGGGGTCCATTGGCTTATTTCAGTGCAATAAGGAACACATGCAACACACTGCTACAGCTATCTCAAATTAGATCAAAATGAAGCTTTAAAAGACATTTTTAACTCAAAAATCTATTGCCTTAGGATGGAGTTGTTATTGCTCTGTAATTAATTTGGTACCTTCTATGTACTGATCGTCCAGTGCAGTGTTGCCAGCTCTCGTGATTTTATCATAAGTCTCGTGATCTTTGGTGTTTTTCTTAATGACCCAGCTCCTCAAGTCATGGGATTTCTTGAGCTTCTTAGCTGTTACCTAAAAAAGAAAGTGTATTTCTAGCCTTCGTGATTGTGGAGAAAAGCTTGAAAGTGTGAAGCAAATGCACCCCAAATTCTTAAACCAGAAGAGAAAGAAAATAACCTTCAAACGTATAATTAAAAAAACAAAAACCCTCATGATTTTTAAGCCAATCACATGATTTCTGAGGCCTAACTCAAGATTTTTGGGGTGGGTAATATTAGTATTTTCTTTGTTTGTCTACAAAGGGGTTAATCCTGGAAATTACCAAGATTCCTATTACAATGCACTTAACATCAGTGGCGATGATTCGTGATAGTAAGACCTATGGTCAGTAATGTCTTCAGAATTGGGTCCTGAGATTGCAAGTTCCATTAGGGACACAGGCTCCGTGTCTTCTTTTGTTCTGTTCAGGGCCAAATACACCCTTCAAATTGATTTAATAAAATAATAATAAAAAAAAAACCCAAAGAAATAAATAAGTAGGATTCATATGTGCCCAGCAGTTAATTCAGGCAGGGTTTTTTATAGCCTGGTATTGATTCTTCCACTGTTCGCATTAACTTCTGTGAAAAATAAAGAGCAGTTTATAAAGCAAAGAAAGTTCTAACCAATATTGTGGTTTTCTATTCCTATAAACAAGTGAGAGCAAGAAAGAAAAAGAGATTATAGTTTATCACATCAGCAAGTTTTTACTCAATCTATTAAAACACTTTAAATGTAAAGCTCAAATTTATCAGCTTAGCTGTTCAAATACACACCCCCCTTATGCACTCTGTATAAGGTATCATTATAGGGATGCCCTCAGTCACTACTCCCAATTACATCAGATTGCTTTTGTGTCACCAGGCACCATGCTGCTTTTTAGGGAGATTCAGATTTATTGGAAGGTGTTTTTGAGCAGCATGTGCTTCAGATAATGGAAAACACAGTTACTCCTCACCCTCCTTTGTGTATTGATCAATCACTATAGGGTTGACAAACACAGTATTGCCAACCACAAGAGAGCAAAAATTTCAGGTCAAACCCTCAAAAGTCATGAGATTGGCCCCAAAAGTCATATTTCTTTTAAAAAAAAAATTTAGTCTGTTTTTTTTCTTTTTGACTCCTCTATATTCCTCTGCCAATATGTGAGTGATAAAAAGACTGAAGTGTCAACCTTTAATGCACACAAAATGATTACTTCTCCCTGGCTGCTCAGCTGGAGACTCCATTTAACCTGTGTTCCCCGCTCCTCCAAGACGGGGGAACTGCTGTCCATTTCCTATTACTGTCTGGACCTAGCAGAAGCACTTCTCTGCCTCCTGCTGCCCTGGGACTACCCTATCTGGAACCCAGCAGCACCATTTCCATGACTCCCTCCACCCTGCCTTCCTCTGGCCCATGTTCCTCTCTCTGCTACAGGGCCATACATGAAGGCAGGATTCAGTGTCAGGATAGATCCATAGAGCCACAGATTCCCAGGCCTGACAAGACCATTGTGATCATCTAGTCTGATGCCCTCTATAACACAGGCCACAGAACTTCCCCAAAATAATTCCAAGAGAAGATCTTTTAGAAAAACGTCCAATATTGATTTTAAAATGGTCAGCGATGGAGAATCCACTATGACCCTTCGACAGTTGCTCCAATTGTTATTTACTCTCATCATTAAAATGTACGCCTTATTTCCAGTCTGAGTTTGTCTAGTTTTTTTAATCAAAATGTTCTGTGATACCAACTCAAATGCCTTACAGAAGTCTAAGTATATTACATCAACACTATTACCTTTATCAACCAAACTTGTAATCACATAAAAAAAAAAAGATATTAAGTTAGTTTGACAGGATGTATTTTCCTTAAATGCGTGTTGATTTGCATTAATTACATTACCCTCCTTTAATTCTTTATTAATTAATTCTCATATCAGCCGCTCCTTTATCTTGCCTGGAATTGATGTCAGGCTGACAGGCCTATAATTACCTGGGTCGTCTCATTTACCCATTTTAAAAATTGGAAAACATTAGCTGTCTTCCATTCTTCTGGAACTTCCCCAGTGCTCCAAGCTTATTGAAAATCAACATTAATGCTCCAGTCTGCTCTTTTAAAACTCTTAGATGCAAGTTTTCTCAACTGCTGCTTTAAAAATGCCTAGCTTTAGTAGCTTCTATTTAACATCTTCCAGAGATATTAATGGAGTGGACAGAGTGTGATCATCACCACATGATGAGTCTATATAATCTGTTTTTCCCCCCAATACAGAAGTTATTTATTGAATACTTCTGGCTTTTCTGCATTATTATTGATAATTCTACCATTTCCATCTAGTAATGGACCAATACCATTCTCAGGCGTCTTTTTTTTTCCTATTATATTTAAAAAACTCCTTCTTATTGTCCTTAATAATGTTGGCCATACATTTTTCCTTGTATCTCTTTGCTTCCCTTATTTATTTTCTACAATAATTAACTTCTGATTTATATTCATAACTAACAACTTCCCCCTTTTTCCATTATCTATATCTATAGATCTAGATAGATAATTTTTTTTATACTTCCCCTCTAAGCCATGTCAGCTTTTTTTGAAAACTAGTACAGCCTTCTTTCTTTATTTTGGTGCCGTGACTTTTTGGGTTTCTAGTGAGGTATGCTTAAAAAATTCCACACTATTATTCATATCTTTCTAATTAAATTCTTCCTTCTTGTTGATGGGGCTCATAATTATTTTCAGCTTTGTGAAATTGGCCCTATTAAAGCACCAAGTATATATATTACTAGTCTGGACCTAATTCTGCTTGCACATTATAAATATGATCAAGTCATGATCACTTGGCACCTCAGCTACCATTAATTTTTAGCTCTGTGATCAGTTTCTATCTGTTAAGTAAAGGTCTAATAAAGAATTCCCTCACATTGGCTGAAAAACTTTTTGAGTTGGGAAATTGTCATCTAGAATGTTTAGAAATTCCAAGGATGTTTCAGTACTGGCAACGTGAGACTTCCAGCATTCAAGATCATAAGTATTCAAGATCATTTTCTTCCAAGTTATCAGTGACTCAGAAACAGGTAATTCTATCTTTGACATAGAATCCCACTCCCCCTCCCCTTTCGCCCTGTCGATCCTTCCTAAATAGGCTATAACCATTAATTTTAACATTCCAGTTGTGCAAATCATCCCACCAGGTTTCAATAATATGAACAAGATCAAATTTGTGCTCATAAATGAGTAATTCTAGTTCCTCCTGTTTGTTACCCAACCTCCTAGCATTGGTGTTTAGGCAATTCAATAATTTCTTCTTTCATGTCCTTTGGTTCCTTGACTAAATTTGTTCTCAACATTTCAGTGTTGTGCTGAGTGCTCATATCTTCCCTCTTTTTACCCTACTTGTTTGATAGTAGTTTGACATCGTCCTGACTACTCTAGTAACCCTGTCCCTGAGGAGATTGGTTCCCTTTCTACTGAGGTGGAGACCATCCAAAATATATAGCTGTATTTCCCCATAGAAGGAGGACCAATGTTTCACAAAATCAAATCCCCACCCTTCACCACTTACCTAGCCAATGGTTCACTTCTGGATCTTTTACCTTCTTTCACTCATGGGACAGGGAGGATCTCTGAGAAGATCACTTGGACATTATTCTTCTTCAACATGCTTCTGAGTTCCCTAAAGTCATGTATTATCTGCAAGATACCTCATGACTCAGTGTCATTAGGGCCGATGTAAACTGTCATCAATAGATCCTTGCCAGTCAGCTTCAGAATCTTAGAGTGATATCTCATGCCTTGGCTCCAGAAAGGGAGCACACTGTCCCGTTGTCTGCCTGTCCTTGCAGAAAGGTCTTTCAAGTCTTCTGAGTAGTAAACCTCCAGTAAGGATCACTTGTATTCCTTGGATAGTTGGAAAACTTTGTGGGCAAGGTTGATTTTCTTACAAGGTTGGGCAGAGCTGCCATCTGCATGTATGTTCCATACATCTCTCTGTTCCCTTGGATCTGCTGGATCTGGATATATCTTCCAGAGTTTCCATGTCGAGGGCCTAGTATTGATTTGAAACTTCTAGCTGTGTGGAATTCTTCTCAGTCCTCTTCTCTCTGGTGGCCACAGACTGCCTATCTTCATCTGTGTCCAGCCGTGCAGAATGTCACCGTGACCTCTTGCCTTTGGTGGTTACAAACTGCCAGGCCTCCTCTCTGATTTTCTTTCTCTCTGACTTCTTGGTGACCAGCTCCATATTTCTTTGAACCTGAACCTGGTTGTCTAGGAACAAATCAGCTTCTCTGATCTCAGTAGCATAATTTGCCCTCCAACCCATAGAATCAGAATATCAGGGTTGGAAGGGATTTCAGGAGGTCATCTGGTCCACCCCCTGCTCAAAGCAGGACCAATCCCCAACTAAATAATCCCAGCCAGGGCTTTGTCAAGCCTGACCGTAAAAACCTCTAAGAAAGGAGATTTCACCATCTCCCTAGGTAACCCATTCCAGTGCTTCACCACTCTCCTAGTGAAAAAGTTCTTCCTAATATCCAACCTAAACCTCCTCCCTGCAACTTGAGACCATTACTCCTTGTTCTGTCATCAGGTACCACTGGATAAAGCTATGATCACATCCCTTTGGGAACCCTAAGTAGTTGAAAGCAGCTATCAATCCGGCCTCATTTTCTTCTGCAGATAAACAATCCCAGTTCCCTCAGCCTCTCCTCATAAGTCATGTACTCCAGCCCCCTAATCATTTTTGTTGCCCTCTGCTGGACTCTTTCCAGTTTTTCCACATCCTTCTTGTAGTGTGGGGCCCAAAACTGGACACAGTACTCCAGATGAGGCCTCATCAATGTCAAATCCAATAATCTTTTCCTCCAACACAGCTCCTAGCTTGCATTTCATGAACAGGAAATGTCATCTGGCTTCAGGGAGAGAACATGGCACGTTTTTTGCAGGTCACCACCATTCCATCACTGGCCATCTTGATATCACACATAGTACCGATCCTGGAAGGAAAGCTTCTCACACTCCTGCTCCAAACTCTCTCTGAAACTCTCCTGTTAGCGGCCCTCGAGTTCACCTAGCAAGTAACATTTTATACCAAGTCTTCCCGGTTTAGCTTAGTCTGCATCCTCAGCCCCAAGGCTCTTGCACAGAGCTTCGCCTGCATGCCCAGCCCTGAAAATGGTGGGCTCAGAGGAGCATATCATGTCCTTGTGACAGCTCCTCCTGCCACACAAAAATTCTGTGACTCACAATTATTTCATGAGAGTTGCCAACACTGTATTCCACTGGCTCTCTGAGGGGTCTTCCTTCATCACCACTAGCTAGGGGGGAGCTGCCATTCTATCCTCTTCATCTCCCACTGCATCACTGCCCTCTGCTCCTCCCTGGCCTTCCTTCTTCACCCCCCATCTCCCTCAGCCTCCCTCCTGCTCCATATCCCCATTCCCCTGCACCTCCTAAATCTGCCTCATACTAATGCCACTGTCCTGCTTCCCCTCTCTCCCCATGCATCTTTCAGTGTCTCTGCTGCTCCTCACAGTCCCTGAATCCTGTCTAGCCCCATGAAACACAGAGTGGCAGCCCTTTTGCCAGTAGGCACAGCCTCAAGCTGATTAGAAACAGTGGGAGGTGGCAGCCAACTGTATTAGCCTTAATATGCAGCTATAGGGAAATGGTGGCCATCTTGCTGGCTTCAGCCCCATTAACAGTAATAGGAGACGGTGGCCATTTTGAATAAGGGAAAATTCATGAATTGGCGCCTTTCATCATGTTTTCATGAGACAGGTAAAAAACACCCCAAAATCTCTAGAGTTGCAAAAAAACCATGAGAGTTGGCTATACAGCAAACAGCAGTTTTATTTCAGTTACTGAAGGTACAGGAATTTGTAGCATCCAAATTCTAAGGGACATATTTTCAAGGCATGTGTATACAAGTGATTTGCATATGCAAAGTTGTACATGAGCAAATGTGGGCCACAATTTGAAAAAGTACACAAAGTTCTGCTTCCCTGAACACAGTAGGAATAAATAACAGCAGTTTGCTTGTTCAGAAATCCAAGCCTGCTTTCCATCCAGTCCTGTGCCACAAGGAGCTCTGTTTCTGCTCCCTCTCAAGGCCATGTTATTAGTGCTTCTCTGGCTATCACCTTGCTTTCTGGATTCTTTCTGCTTCTGACACACAGACATGCAGAGCTTTACCGGTCAATGCCCCAGCCCTTGCATTTTTCATCAGTGCCAGGATAACCCCTCTCATTCTTCCTGAGTTTGTTCTTGATGAGGCCTTCCTACATGGACCAATGCCTTGGGCAGTGGCTTCTATGGTTTCAGCTATCTTATTCCATAAAGGAGCCCAATTGCTTCTTCCAGTTAGCCTGAATAAAGAGTGGCTAGCACTCCCATCAGCTTCAGTGAGGGTTGTGATTGTCCAAAGATCAAAGACACACCTACTGGTAGCCACCAATACCCTCCATCACAACAACACTTTAGTTTCAAAATCATTACCCATTTCTGACTTTTTTGTTTTATACCACCCAATAATAGTTGTGATGAACAGAAAAATCTCCTTCCAACAGGAAGAAATAAAATGAAATTTCTAAACACTTGGGAGCTAACTCTACACCGATTAAGCTGGATAATACCATCTATTTTGTTTAGGGTTGTTTATGTAATTATTGGAATTTTCTCCCCATAAAAGCTCTAAGTGCACACATTCGGTTTGGCAGTGTGGGACACTGGACTGGGACTCAGGAGACCTGGGTTCAATTTTCTGCCCTGCCATTGACCCATTGGGTGATATTGGGAAAGTTACTGTTGCTCTGTGCCTCAGTTTCTTCATCTCCAAAATAGCAATAATGACACTGAACTGCTTTGTAAAGCTCTGAGATCTACTGATGAAAAGTGCTTTATAAAAGCTAGACATTCTTCTTCTAAGATAGAGATGAATATAAAAATATAAGCTATTTTGGGGAGGGGGCAAGAGTGGATGTTTGATGGAAGAACCTTAGGAATTTTATTCTGCTACAAGATGTTTTTTTTCGCTGCTTATAATAATCTTATCCTTTCACACTGGTTGAAGAAAATGCTAAGCTGTACACGGAGCTGTCAGAACCGTGACAGCATGATTGGAAAAAAAAAAGGGACTTCAGAATCAGCGTGAGATCTTAAATGTCTCATTGAAAAAACAAAGCAAAAGACTTCTTCATAAGTGAGAGCTGCTTTAAACACTGCCTTAAAATGAATGCAAAATAAGTGAGACTTGGCAGGTCTCTATTCATATCACAGTATTATCAAAGGCGTGGAGCAGGAAGAGCAGCTTTTGAAACGTAGCATGTAACAGAGGATAATGTTAATTTTAAGCTTGCAAATGAATAGTTCAGGGACTTGGTTGAATGTCTGAAATTTCCTATTCTTTTCCATAGCTCAGTCATAGGTCTGAAGTAGTTACATTTTAGTTTGTCCCACTTTATTTTAACAGTTGACTGATACTTGCTGAGGCCATTATCAGCCAGTGCCTTCTTCGCCAGTTCCAGGGTCTGTGGGTGGCAGACTGCTGGATACAGGCAACATTTGACTGACCAAAAAGATGTGTTTTTACAGGGAGATAGCTCGTCAACTTGAGCTATTTCACTTTGTAAAATCCTAGTGGAGACAAGGCAGTAAAACTTTTATCCTAATGCAGTCGAATTTAACTTCGGGTGGGAGTTAACTATTGTAGCCACACTGATAAAAAAAATTCCTGAACCTTGTCTCTGCCAGGCTTTTTACATTGAGATACATAACCCAAGTTAGCAATCCCAATGTAAAAACTCACTTTAATTCGGCAGTAAAGACATAGCCATAGAACCATACTCTTTACAGTACCTTAGACATTCTTCTGGCTCTTTTCTCCTGTCTTTTAGATCTCCTCACTCAACAACAGCCATATATAAACAAACCTTGCCTCTTCATACAGTGAGTACTGGCCTTGTTATTTTTGCTGATGGCAGCACCATGCTCTGTTTCCTTTGTGGGCATCCCTTGAGATTTTACCTCTCCAGGAGAGAGATAATGTTGCACAGATGGTAACTTTAGAGAAGGGGAAATTAATTACCTTGCAATTCTGTTTCTCTGATGAGATCATCTGGCTGGATTCTCACACCCTCTCACACACACCCCTCCCCTGAAAGTTTGGCGCATACCCTTTTGGAGATATGCTTCCCTATTTTTTTTTTAATTTTCTCTGAGGCACATTCTTGATCTTGTGTTGATCATCTTGAGTTTTCCTCCGGGGAGCTTCACCACCTGTTCAGTTGAAGAAACTGACTGGAACCCTCGGAGGGCAGCATTTATCCTCAGCAGCGGACATTACAAAACAACTAGAAGGGGATCTGACTTGTACAGAGTGGCTATGTACTATATTATAGCCTCCAATTACAGCTGCTGGGCACGTGAAATGGAAGGCAGCTTTCAACCCAAATTGGTTGGAGGCCATCAAGACTGGAAGGAACTCATATAAGAATACTTAGGATACATCTTTATTGCAGAGTTAGCCCAGGCTCTAACCCAGGTGGTGCCCTTAAACCCCTCGTCTACACAGAAAAAGCTCTCACCCAGATTTGAGAGTGCTTCAAGCATGAGCTAGTGTACACAGCTCAGGGTTTAGGGCTCAGTTTTGACCTCTGCCTGGGCTGGAAATCCACCTGTTTTGAAGTGAAGACACAGACTATTTAAGCCTAGGTGCTGATAGTCCTCTAATGCCTTTCCACTGTTCCACCTGGGCTGCATTTCCCCATCCTCTCCCTCTCTACCTCCTCCCTTCTTCTGCACTGGAAGTCAGTGACACTGGGCTTAGTGTTTAAATCCCATGTTTGCCTGCAACATTTCTGCTGCACTTCCACAGCATCTGAACAGATGCCATCTGAGAAATTCTCCTCCCAGAGTGCTTCCAGCTGGCCAAGAGCTGACACCAAGGTTCTGGTGAACATCTGGTATGAAGTCAATTAGACTCATAATTGGGCAGATGTATCTGAAATCAGCAATTCTAGATCTCCAAGAAGTTGGCAGTGGAGGAGATTCAGCTGACAGACCTCAGTGCAGAGAGAAAATTCAAAACCCCAAAGACAGCATACAGGAAGACCAAGGATCAAAATGCCATGTCCAGCTCAGCAAAAGCATGCCCATTCAATGATGGGCCCTGCCCTGAGTACAGACCCATCGTTTCTGCTGGATGAGCTATTGGAGAATTAAAAAGGGGTAGAGGGAGTGGAGCAGCAGGGCCTAGGAGCAGAGGGAGGAGGGGACATAGAGCTGATGTATACCTTCCACCCCTTCAAGGTGAGTTTCTCTTACTTGACACCCAGGATATCTTTAGGAATGTGATGGGGGGACAGACCCAAGAGCAATAGGCAGAGGAACCAGCATCACTGCAGCCAGGCAAGAAGCAGTTATGCATGTCTGTTATTGCTATGGGGGGTATTACAAAATGAGAGAATGGGGCTTTGCCTGGTTATGACCAGTATTAATCACGCATGCTGTGGGCTGGGCTTTGCCTGCAAAGCTTCAGTTGAGGGTTGAAGAACTGCTGTTTCCCCATCCTCCTCTCCCTCTTACCCAGACATCTTGATCTAAGATGGATTCTAAAAGCAGGGGGTGGTGGGAATTTAACATGCAAACAGTATGGTATTGTGGCATGCAGTGTTGCATGCATGCAAAGCAAGGAGCACTAGTACATGTCCACAAATTCAGGGATGCCTATATATTTTGCTAGGGTGCTTTTTCCTCACACTGACACCCACCACCCAAACCACAACAAGCCAGGTTCAGGTTTTTACATACATATAGCGATTATATAATAGAACAAAATATAATCACTCACCATACTTTTGCTGTGGAGAAACTGGTCACAACAGCTGCAGAGCAGAGAAATGCAGAGGAATTAAAGAGTCCGCATGCCAATGAGAGAAAAATTGCAACTTTTTACACCTGTGATGCAGAAAATTAAAGGAGAGACAGTCCCTCCCCAAACAGGACAAATGATGTTTTTCTGAGACATCTACACCAGTTGGGATGAATCCCCCTCCCCACTCAAGAATGCCATTGACTGTCAGTGAGAAGTACAAGAACCATCAGAGGAGAAGAAAAAAAGGCCAGAGATGAACTGTTGCAGGAGATACATAGAGACTTTAACAGCTGGTTGTACAAGAACCAGGCTGCAGCTGAGAAGATACTGGAGAGGACAGAAAAGATGTAGCGGACTATGTCACCCAGGACCATGCCATGAGGGAGTAGGAGTGACAGCTGCAGTGGGGAGAGCAACAGCAACATGGGGAGCTGATGGAGTGGCGGCTTGGCATGATAGCTAGCAGGCAGCAGAAAGTGCCAGCCCGAATGCCAGCCCGCTCCCAGTCCAGCCTTCTCCAGTGGCCTCTCCTCCATGCTATCTCGCCCCGCAGCATCCCCTCAGGGTATCGGTAAGGTGGAATCAGTGGTGAAAACAGCTAAGAGACTGTTACCCAAGGATGTTTCTTCTGGCATAGGATTGTCAAGCATTTTTGGCACACAGGAATACCTCATTACAGGGTTGCCAAAACATCCAACGCAGGCACTGGCGAAACAAAGGACCAAAACCCTGCTACCAGTGAGGAAAGACCTCTTGCAGCCAGCAGGATGAAGGTGCTGCTGAGAGGAGATGGCTAACAATCTGAGAAAGCAGGCACTAGAATATGACAGGTCTGCCCATGACCTACCAGCCCTGGAGACTGGCATGATCTAGCCATTAGAGAGACACCAGAAGGGTGGAATAAATGAGTCGTGAGGGGTGCAGTGGCACTCAAGTCATATAAGGTGACTATGTCAGAGAGACAAGTGATCCAAAGTAACAGAAGTCAGCAGACACCACACCCAGAGAGAGCCTATAGAGACAGAGAGATCATTCCAGAACAGAGAGGCAGAGAACTGTCCAGAGGCCAATCCCACAAGGGTGGGAGGAGACTCCACAGAAATAGTTTTCTGGACTTGGAGACACATGACAGGGACACAGAGAAAGATCGCTCCCAGTGTGGTTGCCAGTTGAAGAGCCCAGACTATCTCAAAGACTATGTAGCTATCTGAGTCTGTCGTAAAGATGAGACTCCAACTCAGTAATGTGCTAGCTACTTCAGGTTGAAAGGACGATGGCTTGATGTCTGGGTGTGAATTATTTGGTTTTAAATGTTTATATTAAAATGTTTATAAAATAGGACAGATGTAGCATGATCAGTAGAAGTGGAATCAGAAGGCCTATGTTCTCTGGAGACACTGATACTGATGGGACACCAGGGGAAATGAAAATGGGTGGAGTTATGCTAGAAGAAACAGCACCACATGGACAGAGCAGTGCACAGGGTTTAATAAAGTTCCTCTTGTTCAACTTAACCTACATTCAGTCTCACTCTTGGCCAATGTAATGTTGGGGTATCCCACCCAAGTCTGGTACAGTGCTAGTGTGGACATAGCTACATGGATCTGGCATGAGGAGGATTTTGCAATGGAGATGCTCCACTTGGGATAGGCAAGTCTGAGCTCACTCTACAGTGAAGCCATTCACTTTCTGAGGTAGAAGAGAGGGAGAAAGGGCTAGGTTAAGGACAAAAGAAGGATTAGCAAGAAGGGAGAGAGTTTTGATTTCTTTGTAATGCAAAGAACCCATCTATAGCAGGGCATCTGGAAGCCAAGTTATCTCAGACTAAAGTATTAGGTGTGAAATGTAATCCTATGGAGACTGAATGAAGGAGATCACGGTCTTTTCCAGTAAGAGGCCAAAAATGAGAAATTTAACTGTCCATTTCATTCAGGCATTTGTTAGGCTTTCCCATACTGGCAATGAGTGATGTTAAAAAGTCTTTCAATTTGGTACAGGGTAGAGTCAGGGTGGGTAACTTATCTGAATTAACAAACTGTTTTTGCTAGCCTTGTGCTCCCTGCAGGTAACACCTGCTTCCCACTCTCCTGCCCTGCTGCCACTCTGTCTGCAGCAACATGCTCTTAACAATGGTTAATGTTTAAAAGATACAGTGTGTACTACACTGCTCATTTCCTCTTCCTGAAAATGTGATTGTTATTGCAGAACTCAGAAGCATGAAGGGTTTTTTTGACTCCATTAAACCACAAGAAATGATGTTATCTAAGGGTCTGACTTAAATCCTCTAAAGCAAGAAGAGAATATTTAGGACAAAAATTATGTCCATCAGTTAACCTATTTCTTAGCCCAAGGTAGATAGGATATGTGAAATCAGGGCTTGAGTGGAAAACATGAAACACAGGCGGATGCTTTCCTATCTGATATGCTATACTTGTATGTACACAATATGTGTGTATACAGACAGCAGATGAAATCCTGGCTTCACTGAAGTCATGATAAAACTCCCATCGACTTCAGTAGGGCTGGGATTTCACCCAGTGTGTGTATATGTGCATATATAGAGACAACCACATGACAATTTCTCATCTGCCAATTCTATTTTGTGGACCTGTTCTATAAGTACAGACCAGACAGATTGTGACTGATTCTTTTCAGTGTGCAAATTTTTACACTCCTTTAGCCAAAGACTTCTCCATATTTTTCCTCCAGTTGAGATCTTTCAAATCTGTCATTTGACCTTATGTTAAAAAGAACTCTAACAAATAACCAAATCAATAACCAAAATGTAACATAGTCCTGGGAAGCAACCTGTAGCCAAGAAGTACCATCTGTGAAATTCTCTTTTCTGGGGACTGATGGTCACCAGCACACTCTAGATAGATTTCAGTGGCAGCGGGCCCTCCCCCTCACTATTTTTAAAAAGAGAGGGAGAGCGCAAATGGCTATTGCTAGACATATTCATCCATTCACAGTCAGGGAAAGATAAGAGCCAACTACAAGCCAAGAAAAGACTGGGGAGTTAAGTCTTAGCCCTAGTGAAGTCAGTGGCAAAACTCCCATTGACTTCACTGGAGCCAGGATTTCACCCTGTCTTCTCCACCCTTCCTTTCATAGGTTGTGGGAACATGGCCCTGAACTTGCAGGCAGTATACTGAATATCTGCAGAGATTTAGAACTCTTACATAAACACAACTCTACAGTAGTGGGGGAATGATACCCAACTGTGCTGAAAAATAATTTTGTTTACATAGACAAGACCATATTGGGTTATGACAACATCCCCAGACACAGCAGTTTTGTCTGCGTAAATGGGCTCTTAGTCTTTTTGTAATGGCTGGGGTTGGGTTTTTAAGCTCTTAACCTGCAATCCTTTACTCTGCTCTCCACATGGGCTAGTTCTGGAGGCCAAGTTAGAGGTATCCACCAGACCTGTAGATAAACAGAATTCCGTATCCTCAGGTTCTCATATAGGCCGCTTTTCACCATTGCCCCAATCCTTGGGAGGGTAATTCAAGGAGCCTACTCAGGGAAAGGGAACCAAAGGGAGTTCTACTGGTCACTGTACACAAAAGCCATTATTTCAAGGTTGATTTTAAATTCTAGTATGTTTAGGTATAAGGTTCTGCAACTCAAGTGGCAAATTTCATAGGAATCACTGCACACTATCAGCCAGATGTCTGGCTTTGGAAACATGCTATTTGCACCAGTATACATGCACTTTTCTGTCATTGTGTAACATTCAGCAGTCTCAGTTTTCTGCTGTTCAGTGGCCCAGCCTGCCTCACAGCTTGAAGAGACCTCATTTTAATATTTTAAAAAAAGAAATTATCTGCCTGATTCAGGTTATACGGAGTAGACATTTCAAACCCAGGACCACTATGTACAGCATAGTTGTAACTAAGTACTAAATGGCAGCATTGTGACTGACACAGGAACAGATATTTGAAAGAGCTCAGTATACACAGTTGGGGCCAGATTTTCAGAAGATCTTAGCTCCCATTTATTACTCCTGGGGGAATTCTGTATCACTGTGTATGCACAGAATTCATGTCCTCCACAGATTTCTTTGCTTCTCCGCAGAGAAATGACTTGTGACAGAGTAGCAAAGGGAAGCCACAAGAGCAGTCATGTGCGCCTCTCTGGCAGCACAGACAGGTTGGATCAGGTGTCTGGAGCAGCCAATAGAGACGTAAATCACCACCGGGAGTGTGTGAAGGGATGGGAGTTGTGCGTGAGAGAGAGAAAGAGAGAGAGACCGTCCTCGCTGACTATTGCAGCATGCTTGGCATGGAGCGGGCGAGACTTCAAGGTATGTCTGAGGAGGTAGGCATGATGCAGGCTGTCCCCCCAGGCAGAGCAGAATGTAGCAGCCTGCCTACTTAGTGAATTGCTCCCATTGTCTTTGTGAATTCCCCCAGGAGTATAAAACAGGTGTAAAAGTTTTAAGGCTCCTTTACATGGCCAGAGGGGACAGTATGGACTTATAAATGCTTATGGTGCTTTAGTGATTACAACTGGTCTAAATTTTTGGACGGAAAAAATTTCTCAACAAAATGTGCTCCATGAACTGTTTGCTACTGACCTTTCTGGAGATGGTCAGTAGCCAATATAAATTGTGAGTTGATTGCCTTGCCCTCACTTGCTCTTCAGTTGCCTGTGATGACCTAGCTACTTACTATTAGGCAAGGGGGCATGGGGATTTCCTCCAATGATCCCGACTCCCATTCTCCATGCATTGTATTGTAGTTTAAATAAATTACCAAAATAATTGAAACTAGCATGATTATATTGCATAATTTTGACAAATAAAATATGCAACATTTTAAAATATTATGCACAGAGTTTTTAACTTTTTAGCGCAGAATTCCCCCAGGAGTAATTTATGCGCCAAAATAAGGGGCTGGGTTTTTAAAAGAGCTCACTTTATTGAGTAATGAGCTCTTTTGAAAATCTGGCCCGAAATGCAGGTGTTGAGCCCTTCCAACTCTGACCCTAAGTGCCAGCCAATCAGGCACTCTTCCTGACTGGGGGTGGGATGGAGGGTGAAAGGAAAGGATGGACAGCCAAATAGGAGTCAGAATCGCTGCTAATGGGAAGCTGAGATGCTTTCTAAATAATTGCCAGTGACTGTTTAAAATTCCAAATATTTAACAAAAATGTAGGAAGTGCTGACAAATGACAAGCACAACCATTTCTAACATAAAATATTTAAAATTCATAAATATTTGTAATATTCGTAAACCAGGGCCTGTATCGAAGAGTCTGAGTTTCTTCTGTGAGAGACTGTGATGTCATCAGTTCTTGCAAGAAAGAACAAGATGACTCAGATCTGGGGCTCTCGCCCTGAAACCTGCTCTGCACAGGTGGCCTCCTTCACCCACATAGAGCCCCAGGCCTTTCCCAAGATCTAATTTTCACCAGCAAAAGCTGACATGGCAAACTCTTGTGAAAAAAACAAGGTCCCATTAGTTCTGGGCCCAGTTTACAAGTATACAGGAAACTGATTTCAGACATTTAGGTTTAGATGAAAGGTAAACCTTTTGAGGCTAGCTACACATTTCACTAGATATTTGGAATCTTATATAGTTTATCTGAATTCAGTGAGGGCCTAAGCAGGAGCAGGGGTCCATTAATATTAATAGTTCAGGATCTTTCATCCTGTATTTTAATAATTTTAAATACCTAAAATGTACACCTTCTAAAACATCCTGTATATAAAAGCATATACAACACATTATGTTGTGTGTGCACACACATACACACTCACAGGTGACTAATAACAAATCTACAAAAACCTACAGTATAATCACTAAGATAACATTTAAAAATGGATATCAAATTTAACCTCACATATGGGTCCCAAATCTTCTCTGAATTACTTCTGAGTTTGTAAATAATGTGCTCTAATGAATACTTATGTTCATACGCAATCCATTCTGACACTGAAGGTGCAGATTCCTTTATTCAGTGCCATATTATGCATGTTTTTGCTACTCATCCTGCTACTTCCATACGTTTTCTTTGATGTCTGTTTAACATAACTTCTTCCTAATTGTTTAAAAAGGAAACATTTGGATGAAAGGAACCACAAGTATCCAGCAAATGTAAAATACATTGAATTATGTTGAACCAAAATGTTGCAGTTTTTCCTGCATTTCCAAACCATATGTAAAAAAATCCCCAGAGTAAAATTTTCAAAAGCACCAAAGTGATTAGAAGCTGAAGTCCCATTGACTTAGAGCGAGACTTAGGCACCTGAGTGAATAAGCCGCTTTTGAAAGTGGACATAGGCTCCAAAATCACATGGGCCCTTTTGCAAATTTAGCTTCAATCTCTCTTTACATTTAATATACAGCTAGTTATTTCTGGCTATTCCTATTACTCAGACATTATCTGAATGCAGTTTTTGGAAAACATCTAAAGGAGCCTCACTGGAATATTTTGAAAGGTGCTTATTTGTTAAAAAAAGGATTGCAATTTATCTCTAAATAATGTTTCTGAGCCAGATCCTCATCTGTTATTGACCTGCATTGGTTTATACTAGCCAAAGGTTTGGCCCACTACATCTAACCTTGTAAAAAAGTTTCCAGAATTATTTGCCTCCCTTACACAACTGCTGTCCAAAGAAAACAAACCGGGCAGAGGGGAGCAATCTTTTGTAATAGATGTTAAATAATGTTGCTGTGATCATTTAAAGCCATATTAAAGGGTAGCCTGCTCACACACCCCTACACAGAGGCATCCCAAGAAGTTGGATGCTGTAGGAGAAGCAGAAATTACTTTCTCAAAAGATGCCAGAAATAATTAAAGGTTTATGTCTAAATCTTACAACTAACAAATGGCAGCACAACTGAGAGAACAGCTCCCTAAATAGCCCTTTACATAATGTTAAATATACCACGGTAACAGTAAAAGCCTAACTAGACATCTGTCAATGGACTATGTGCATGTGGAACTGCTGACATCCTCCGTGTACTCATTGCTACTCTTCTCCTTAATCTGTTGCTAAAAGATGGCAGGGGCCTCTATTGAACAGCTGTAGAGTAAAAAAATGTATACAGAGAAGTCTTCGATTATCTCCACTTCACTACACAACCCTGATTCACCCCAGAACAAGGCTATCTCATGAACTGAAGGAGGAAAGGTCACATGAAGAAAATAGTATGTGGTGACGTAATTAAAAAAACTTTATCATAATGCATACACATGGGGGATGAATTAAGGTTCCACAGGCAACCTTAATACTGGCATATCCTAACTTTTGAGGGCTTGATTTTGCAATCTGATCGTTCTTTTACTGTAGTTTTTTTATGTGTAATGTTATAGGTTTTTTTAAAAAAGCAAACTGAAAAAACAGAAATTCCACCATGTGGCATCATATGGACACCCACATGGTTCATCAGAGGAGTTGGAAAGATCCACTGCACAGATCTCGGTCACAGTAACTGATAGCAGTAGCAGGTTGTCATCCTCTATGTGCATCAATAAGACTTACACGTTGTCAGTGGGTTTCACAGATACTTGCTGACAGCAGAGGAATGGAGAGACTCAGGATTCTTGGATTCCATTCCAGACACTGGAGGTGAACATACTCTAGTGGGCAGACTCTTCTACCAGTTTCCCCCAAGTTTAGCCCCTTCTGCTCTGTTCCTTCCAACTTGTTCCTGTCCTAGTCCTGTCCTTTCCCCATTTCCAGCTCTTCATCCCATACGCATTCTCCACGCGTACCTAGCCCCAGTCTCCACTCCTTATGCTTTTCAACCCAGTTCCAGTCTCCTTTCCCAGCTAGTCCTAATCTCATCCAGTCAACTCCCCATCTCCTCCTTGCTCCTACCCTCGATCTCCTTGCCCTGATAGTCCCAGTTACCCCTTTAGCTCCTTGTCTGAACCCCCCTGCCCGGCTTCCAATTTCACCCCTTCCCTGGCTCCCAGTTGCAGTCTCCTTACTCAGCCACCCCCAGTCTCCCTTCTCAGCTCCCAGTCTCCTCCCAACTGCCAGCTTCCAAATCCCCTCTCCACATAGCTCCTTGTACCAATCTACTACCTCATCCCAAGTGCTCTTTGTATTTTAATCAGGCAGCTTCCTTCTCCATGGTGCCTGGGCGCAGCAGGGCAGGCATTAAGATCACAAGTTCCCTGCTCTTTGGTCTGGTGCCCAGACTCAGCCCAAATCCACAAAAGCCCAGAACTGTAAAGAAAAGTCCTGCTGAGCCCTGGATAAGAGCATGCCCAGTGCAGACGGAATCTTCAGAGTTTTCATCTGCAAAGTTCTAGCAAGAGAAAACATGATTTTTCAAAGACTAATAACTTGGCCACATTTGAGTGGATTTTTATGGGGATGTGACGAGCACGTCACTGACAAAAAGACCACACCCTGGCCAAATGTTAAGTCTCTGCTGCAAAGCATAGGACATCTTAATGCTTCTTAAAGAAAAGGTCACCCAATTTTTTTAACATGGGTAAAATAACATTTTTAATAGCTTTGTTCTCAGAAATTAAACCATTTTGGCTCAAATTCCAAAAAAATTCAGCCCGAGGCAGACATCCAGCATGGGAAGTTACAGCCAAGCAGTTAAAGTTAGACAAAGTTATAAACAACTGGGGCTAAAAAACCAATGGTTACCTCCCTTTTGTAACTATTGTTCTTAGAGATGTGTTGCTCATGTTCATTCCAATTAGGTGTGTGCACGTCGCGTGCACAGTCGTCAGGAGGTTTTTCCCCTAGCGGTACCCATAGGGTTGGTCAAGGTGCTCCCCAGACTTGTGCCTTCATGGCACTGCATATACGGCCCTGCCGACCTGCCACTTTTTTGGTTCCTTCTTGTTGGCTGGTTCAGACAGAGGGGTAAGTGGGTGGGTCTTGGAATGGACATGAGCAACATATCTCAAAGAACAACAGTTACAAGAAGATGAGTAACCATTTTTTAATTCTTCAAATGCTTGCTCATGTTGATTCCAAGTAGGTGATTCCCAAGCAGTTCCTCTGAGGTGTCAAAGTTAATGGATTCGCTGATTGAAGCACCACTCTGCCAAATGCTGCATTGTCCCTGGCCTGCTGAGTGATGGCATAATGTGAGGTGAAAGTGTGTATCTATGCCCGTGTCACAGCCCTGCAAATCTCCTGTATAGGGATTTCTGCCAGGAATGCAGCCAAGGAACCCTGCACCTTCATGGAATGCACTGTCAGTGCAGGGGCTGGAACCTTTGCAAAGTTGTAGCAAGTGCAAATGCAGGACGTGACCCACGATGAAATCTCTGGGACGACACCAAGAAGCCCTTCATCCTGTCCGCTACTGTGATGAAGAGTTGGTTTGAGTTACAAAATAGTTTTATTCTTTCTATATAAAAGGCAATGCCTGCCAAATGTCTAGGGAATGGAGCTTTTGCCCCGACCTATTGGCATGTGGCTTAGGGTAGAAACCTGGGAGGAAAATGTTCTGGCTTGTATGAAACTGATTCCACCTTTGGAAGAAAGGCTGGGTGAGGCTGTAACTAGACTTTATCTTTATAGAAAACTGTGTATGGAGGTTCAGATGTCAAGGCCTTGAGCTCAGACACCCTGCTGGCTGAAGTTATCAAGACCAGGGATGCCACCTTCCATGAAAGGTAGAGGAGTGATCCTGTTGCTAAGGGCTCAAAGGGGGGTTGGGGAAGCATTAGCTTGAAAAGCACCAGATTAAGGTCCCATGCAGGTATTGGATTTCAAACTTGAGGGTATAACCTATCTAGTCCCTTGAGAAAACAGCCCACTATCGGATTAGCAAAGACTGATCGACCGTCAATCCCTGTACTGAACACAGAGATCACTGTCAGGTGAACCTTTAAACATGACTCTGCCAAACGCAGCTGTTTCAACAACTGTTTTAGTCTGAAGTCCCTCTTTTTTAGTCCTTGGTCAGAATCCCTTGCAAATCCTGCACCGGTCTGTCTGATGGGACTTCAAACATGATTTGTGGGGATCGCCTTTTGGCATAGGTTTATGGCAGCTCCTGAATGGCTTGAACCCTTGGGACCAAGACATGCCCCAGTACCAAGGAAGAGAAAACATGATGGGGGGGGGGGCGGGAGGGAAACCCCACAAACAGAAACTTAACTAACTACAGCTAAACTATTATAAAAACACTAATTCTAATCTAACTATTTACAGGTTTCAACAATAGTGACCACTAGGGGAACATTTGTTGAAGCAAGAGAAGAGAAATGCCCAACGACTGTCATGGGCGGTAAGAAGGAACTGAAGAGATGGCGGGTTGACAGGGTGCCATGAAGACATGACCCCAGGGGGCGCCTGAACCAACTCGATGGGTACCGCTAGGGGAAAAACCTTCTGAGGACCGTGCATGCGGCGTGCACCCACCTATTTGGAATCAACATGAGCAGGCACTCAAAAAAGAACAGCATCTTAGAAGGGGAAATGTTGGACAACTTTAATAACAGGTCGTGTTACCAGCCCCACCAATAAAAATCTAACCAACAGAGTTTTCTGGGTAAAAGTATTTGAGACTTCTTACCCACCTCTCCCTCTCTCTAGGGGTAAAAACTTTCAAATGAACCAAGTAATTCAAGGTTACATAATGCTGTCTGAACTGTAATTTCAACTCAAAATCCTCCTGCCGACACAATTCTCTGATTTAAATTTAATTCCAGAGCTGCAAATTATGTCCTTATTATGTAACTTGTTATCTCATGACAGCTCGCATAAACTACTGTGGTAATTTCAGTTACTAAGAAGTTTTAAACTGAAGCTACAGGTTGATCCAAAGCAAATGGCTAACACCAAGGGAACCAATTTTCTTCCTGCTGTAATTACATTGAATGGAAATATGCCAATGATATGCCATGTGAACGTGAACAGAATCAAGATTTCTACCGCATACTAGGCAGTAATCAACACAAAGAGAGATTTGCAAGCACAGTATTTTGATGCTGTCTCTCACTTTTACAGCGTTTGGCAGGCCTGTTGTTTATACAACATTAATACTAATTGACGCTTTTGGGAAACTCCACCCATCAAAGATCAGGAAAGCTTCTTGATATGCCCAACAAGGTAGCAGCCAAGTGCACGACTGAAAGCTCCAAAATATTTTCAGAGGAAAGGGATGGGGGAGAAGACTTGGTGAAAACAGAGAGGGGAAGAGATAAGCAGTGAATTGGTAGACTGAGAACAGGACACACAGCAGGGAATCAGATAAAGGATTGGTAGGCAGGGAAGCAGAGGCTGTGTTTGGGAAGAATAAGAACTATGATCTTATAGATTATGTAGAGTGGCTAACTATGATGAATACAGACTAATCCGGTTGGGTGGGTCTGCTTGATGGACAGTCCATCTTTC
The DNA here is from genome assembly GCF_003597395.2 of Chelonoidis abingdonii. Taxonomy (NCBI): domain Eukaryota; kingdom Metazoa; phylum Chordata; order Testudines; family Testudinidae; genus Chelonoidis; species Chelonoidis abingdonii. The sequence goes on from NC_133769.1 coordinate 84,392,804, forward strand.
TGATGAAGCTGTTCTCCTGAACAAGAAAATGCCAATCTAAAAAGTGATGGTTAAAATACAAGACTAAAAATGATATTCACTGCAAGCTTCTACATTGTTTGGTAACTACAGTGCTAAAAAAACAGAGCTTAAATTGTCACAGCCACTCAGCACTGGCCAAATCATCCCCATTAAGTGCATTTAGGACACCAAAAGTGGAGGTGCAAATAAATGGGTAGAATTTACACCCTGATGGGCAGATGTGGTTGGCTGAAGCAGGAAAAACAATCAACTGTAGGTTGTTAGAAACTGAGAGATGGGGAACTACTGTAAGGGGCTGAACTGGGATGGCTGTCTGAAACCTGAGCCATCCATGGGTAGCAAAGTAATATGTTTCCGTTGGTCTCCTATATCTCATTTTCCTATCCACACAAGAGTGCAGAGCACAAATTGCAGAGAATGCCCGTCTCCAAAGAAAAAAATCAGAAAATTAAATACTAAATAAGCCTCACTAAGAAGAGCGTTTCAGGCTCGCACATGGGCCTCTCTGATTCTAACTGAAGACATGGAGGTCAAAACTGGCAGAAATGACAGGGCAGTAAATTAACTGGCCACAATGGCAGACATCAGTGAGTTCATCTCTGAATTTAAGGCCCTGAGAAAGAATCTGATGTCCATGATTCTAGCAGTAAAGCAGGAAGTTACTGACTTGGGACGATCACGTCACTGTTCTAGAAAATGGCCTACTAGAAACAAGTGAGAGAGACAGAGCTGCTGGAGCAGAGAAAAAGGGAGATGCATCTTAAATTAGATGATGTAGAACAGGTTTCGGCAACCTCTGGCATGTGGTCCGCCAGGGTAAGCACCCTGGCAGGCTGTGCCGGTTTTTTTACCTGCTGCGTCTGCAGGTTTGGCCAATCGCGGCTCCTGTTGGCCATGGTTTGCCACTCCAGGTCAATGGGGGCTATGGGAATTGGCACAGACTGAGGGATATGCTGGTGCTGCTTCCCGCTGTCCCCATTGGCCTGGAGCGGTGAAGTGGGGCCAGTGGGAGCTGTGATCGGCCGAACCTGCGGATGCGGCAGGTAAACAAACTGGCCTGGCCCACCAGGGTGCTTACCCTGGAAGGCTGCATGCCAAAGGTTGTCGATCCCTGATGTAGAAAATAGAAAGAGACGCAATATCAGAATTAAGAGATTGCCTGAGAATACTGAAGGATAAAACCAGATCTTGTACAAAAAACCTTTATTTGCAAAAATGATCACACCCAAAGAGATGAAGAACTAATCTCTCATTTGCTAGTAGCTTCTAGGCTATTGAATTTATTCCAATGAAAAGCTGCCCAAAATTAGAGAAATGGTTTTTAAAAACATAGAAAGTTATTATAGAAAAACAAATTAATCAATTTTGTATCTAACAAAATAGAGAGTGGACAAATAGATACTTAAATATTTTGTTGCCAGAAAAGCCTTATATGTCTGCATGTCTTCCTAAAGTGAATCCAGGAGGCTGTAGAACAACATATTTGTTCAAGTTAAGGGCCCAATCCTGCATACTCTCCATTCAGTTCAGCAAGAGTTCCATGAGCCAAGAGCTTGAAGGACCTAAATCAGTTAACTACGAAGCAAAAAACCAAAGACTGTTTGTTATGTAGATATCAATAAATTAAATCAAATCTGTCTTTAATTTACCTTATGGAAAAGTTAGTCTTCAATTGCTATTAATTTTGTTGAGTTCAGAGAACGTAGTGCTCAGTATCATGGCAGACTCAACAAAATATTTAAGTATGCAGGTAACTTTAAAAATGCACATAGTCCCATTGACTTCAATGGAACCATTTCTTCAATGAGACTACCTGTGCCAAAAGTTACTTACTTGTGTAAGTACCTTGTTGAATCAGGATTATAATATATTAGCAGTAGCCAGAATAGAGCATAACAAGTGGTGCCCAAGCTTCTCCAGTGAATCTCACTGCTGTCCTGTAATACTATGCCTATTCCAAGGCTAGACCTTTTGCTGAGTAGATAGCAAAAGTCATGCCAAAGCATGTGGTGTTTTTGTGACGTAGATAAATAGGCACCAGTTACTGGACTGAGGGCACCAAGTGTGGTTAATTGTGCTTAAATCTGTATTGCATTATCCCACCGTTGTTTACATTTACTGTTTAACGACAGATTACTGCAAGTGCAAAACTCTCTGGGGAACTGTGAATTTACCAGGATAAGTGTTTGCAACAAATAAAAAACTAAGGGCTAAATTCTGACCATAGCAACAACACTGTAAATCTAGTGTAGCTCCATTTAACTTTAATTGAATTACTCTAGATGTACTATGGTGTAACTGAATGCTGAATTTGGTCATAAATTAGGAATTTATCCATCTTAAATTGCCCTCTCTCTTTCAAATCACTCTATTTATGTTCTAACTCAAACCCTGGGCTCTGTGCTCACAACGTATATTTTAGGGTAAAAAAATAAAACAATGATTAAAAAGCTCCTAATGTGTTAGACAGGTGCTCTCATGAGGAAGAAATGCTGCCTGGAGTATTTTGTCCTTTTCATCTCCCGAGTATTGCATCTTTAATGTTTCGTTTTCCAAAATGTGCAAGATGAAGGTAACATGAAGCAGCAGGCCTTTTGCATGTGACTATTCTGGATTTCACCTACTTTTAAAAAAATCAGCAGGCAGAAGGTTTGATAGCTTTGAACATCACATAATTCTATCTCTGACACAGTTGTTTGTAAAGCCCTAATAAATAATGGCCCCTGCAAGCATGCTCTGCTTCTAAATGATTAATCTTATCCCAGACCTTGATATTCAATACAGGTGTAGCAATAAACACCGTAAGCCTTTGGGTTTCATCATCAGAGCCTGGAAAGGCTTCAGTGAAATTCTATAGTACAGGGACTGGCAAGTTCCTGCTACTTTCCCTTTGTTCTAATGTTTTATCTCTCTGAAAGGAATAGGGATTTCCTCTGGGGATTAGAAGTAGGAAGCAACCTGAGATAGAGGTCATTACAAGACAAAGCATGAAAGGATGAAAAAAGTGACTATATAACAGAAGTCTTTTTTCCCCATCTTGGCAATTACTACCTCTTTGACAGCTGAACGGGAGAAGCTGCTGCATTTGTTTTAACCAAGTCTGTAAATCCTTGTTGCTCCTAGGACTCGCAATTGGGATTTTTTTTCAAGAAAGTGATCTGAGAAATTTAGCACAGCTGAGGAAGTTTTATTGAATAAGAGCCTGATCCAAAGGCTCTGGACACTGAGATCAGCAGGAGTCTTTCCATTGATTTGAATAGGCTCTGGGTCAGGCTCAAAGCTCCTTTTCTTTCCCCACTCATACCATGATGTTATACCTCCTACCCAACCCCATCTCTCCTTTTGCTGATAAGGGCAGGAACTGAAAGGAGGTTGAGAGAAGAGATTTAATTTAATTTTACAGTGTAGAGGCAGTAAAGCACAAAGATGAAAACGAACCATTTTCTGATTATTTATAACACACCCGTAATGTGCATTTATGAATATGTTAAAGGCCCCTTATCTAGTACTGCCCATGGAACTGCTAACTTCCATGGCAGAATAATCTGAATAATGGCAGAAAAAGTCATTTTGTGTTATATTAGCTGCATCAGTGCTAAGTACCATAGCTCATCAATATATGGTTAAATAAAAGAAAGCCTTGTGTCTTTATTATTAAAAAGACACTAAAATAACAGCAACTACGTTAATGTGTCTGCCTGTCTTATAACACTGAGTAGTAAATACAGCTTATTTACCATTCACTGAACTGGCTTGGGAACAAATTTTCCAGCTTAATTTTAAAATCTACAATCAAATCAAATATTGTACTTAGAGGGCAACTTTTGATACACAGATAAAGCGTATTGCACCTGTTCTAGGAAGTGAGTCAAACAAATGCAATCTACATTCCTTGCAAAGAAAAATACCTTTATGTGCTTTTTCCAATTAACAGCTGCCTTTAATTTTCCCACAAAGCAAGGGCTTCTATTGTATTATGCATCTGAAGCATGAAAAATTCCCGGAGGGGACACTCTGACAAATACATGGTGTTCCTGGATCCAATGCACAAGAACACATTCTTTAACCATTTGGGGGAAAGAGTCCAGAATTTCTCTACTTCACAAAGCTTGCAAGTACATAGAGTAGAAATGAGCGATGATAATCTTGGGGTTAGATTCTGATCTCACACCATTGTATTCAAAGAGGTGTGTGACAGACAATGATCAGCTCAATGGCAAGGTCTCTGTAACAGAATATTTAAGAAAGAAGTTTTGTTTGCTTATATGGACAGTAAAAGTCCCACAGCACTTTTTTCTTTTCTTTTTTTCTTTTTTTCACGAGAAAAATTCCTCCTCCTTTCATACTACTGTGACCTGTTCAGGTTAGTTGCCAATCACCTCTCCAGAGATAGCTGTATTTCAGGAGACTGTGCTGAGTGCATAAATTATCATAATTGAGCTATTTAGTGCCAGATGATGCTCTCCCATGGAAAATCACAAGTAGTAAAAATTCACAGGGAAACTCTAAGAGCTAAATATTCGGAGTTTGTGACTAATCATCATGTCAGAAAAGTAAGAAGTTGACAGACTGCAGAGGGATAAAGAGACCTGAGCTTTCTATTAGTGGTCGGATTGAGCCAATAGCAGTTTGTAAACTCAACCAACATTTTTCTCCTGGGTTTGTTAGTTTCTTCAGAATTTATACCTTCATTGTAAAAGTTTCTAGTTTTAAAGATTATGAATGTGAAACGTGCAGTGTTGGCCTTAATGAGTCTGCAACTAAGCACAATTAATCCCTAAGAGATGTGGGAGTATCTCACGTACCTTCATCTCGAGAAATTGTAGCTGTGAAGCCCAAGGATGATAATTGATACATTGACAATTGTGTTGAGTAAGTACTCAGGTGCCTTGGAGGAAGAAACTGCTCTGGGTCAATATAATATCCGACACCATATAACGCTTCAGGAATCAGGTTTGCCAGGAGTAGAGCTGGGTGAAAGATTTCTGGTGAATAATAAATTAGCCAAAAATGCATTTTACGGGGCCTTGAAACTATTTGGGTTCAATTCAGTGAATAATTTAGGCACAAACTAAATGGAAAAACTGTTTAAACAAAAAGCCAGAATTGTTCATTTTGGTCATTTCTAAATGAAATGCAGGGAGCATTTTGAAACTAAATATTTAATTTTGACCATTTAGAAACTAGGCATTTGACTTCATTTCAGAATGGTGTTTTCATTTAGAAATGTAGCTTTTTTTTTAAAAAAAAGGGTGAAAAACACTCCAAAATGACCAAAAATGAAACATGCCTCTCCCAAAACCCCATTTGTTTTGGGTCAAACGAAATGTATTTTCTTTTCCTTTTTGGTGAGAAAAACTGAAAAAACAGATACGATCTGAAGCAAACTAATTTTTTTTCCAGATGTTTTTAGTTCATCACTTGAACCAAATTTGGTTAGAAGCTTAAGATAGACTGTAGAAGCAGTCTAGAAATTTGGTTAGAAGCATGGTTAGAAGCTTAAGATAGACTGTAACATAGTCACTTGGTGATGCTTCACAGGGGTGATGCACCTTGCTACCATCTGCTTTTAGCATGAGAGAGCCTTGTCTGTACCTGCCAAAGGTCAGCTCTCACACAACCCTGGCCACAAGCAGCACAAATACTCCCTTCTCAGCCCCTGCAGGCTACACTGTCCCTTTACAGGCAAGTAATAGGTACACATCAACCTCTGAGCCCTTGAAGCATCCCACTGGAGTGCCCAGCCCCTAGCCCACTGCCCACTCCCAGAACTCTGATCCACTGCTCCCAAAGAAATAGTACCAGGGGCGGCTCTACGTATTTTTCCGCCCCAGCATGGCAGTCAGGCGGCTTTCGGCGGCATGTCTGCGGGAGGTCCACTGGTAACGCGGATTTGGCGGCATGCCTGCAGGAGGTCCTATGGTCCCGCGCCTTCAGCGTGCCCATCGCTGAATTGCCGTCAAAGCCGCAGGACCACCGGACCTCCCGCAGGCATGCCTGCCAAAGTCAGCCTGACTGCCGCCTTCACGGTGACTGACAGGCCGTCTCAGGCACGCGCTTGGTGCGCTGGTGCCTGGAGCCGCCCCTGAATAGTACACATTAGCTGACTAGTTTTAATTCTGAATCACCAGTCTGCTTAACACAGAGAACTTAAATATATTTATAGTGAAAACAAGAATAAGTTTATTATCAAAGAACAGAGATTCAAATAATAGTAAGTAAGAATATTGGAAACAAATGATTACATTTAAAACAAAATCATAACATGCTTTTCTGGATCCTAAATTTAAACTCACTAGATATTCTGCCGTTTCCTACAGAATCGCTTACCCCAAGTCCTTTTCCAAGCGTTCTCAGCAAGGGTGGCTGACTTCCCACTTTCATAAGAACAAGTCCAATGGCAGCTTATCTTCACAGAAGGAAGAATGCCAGAGCATCTCTCTGCATCCTCAAAGATGCTAGCCCCGCCCTTTGATGTTCATCTGAAAATATGGCACCTGTTTCTCCTGCTATTTACCTTTTCCTGTTAATTTCATTCTGATATCTCCATAACTTCTTTGTTAGCATTTGACTCACTATTAGGGTGATCAGATGTCCCGTTTTTATAGGGACGGTTCCATTTTTGGGGACTTTTTCTTATATAGGTGCCTATTACCCCCGTCCCATTTTTTCAAAGTTGCTATCTGGTCACCCTACTCACTATGCTAATAAACTTCTTATGTGAGACATAGAATACACAGAGGTCCACTCAGGAGATAACTGTCTCTCATCTCCTGCCTGAAGACGTTTTTCTCCAGGCATGGTACTTTGAGTGACCCAACTTTAGCTACAAAGCTTAGAGAACATAATTTTCAGCATATATACATAACTTCTTATATATTTTCCATAGATACACCTTGCAAGGACTATGATGACTAATGACACAGGCTTTCATTAGAAACCTTACACGACTTTTTTTTGTGAATCCAGGGGATCCCAGCATCCTTATGTAAGCCCGTGCTCTCTGCCAATAGGCATCAAAAGGTCCTTAGGTCACGCACTTGAATACTAAAACTCCTTCTTTTTGTGGACTTGTTATTTAATATCTATTCTTGTACCTTCTTTACTTCCTTTAAAGAAACATGATTAACTTTACAATAACAACATGTAACTAACTGATCAATATATTTTGAAATATTTTTCAAAGTCACTTAATTAGTCAATTACAGTTTATTCCAATCCTGAATGTATTTGGCTGTTTTATTCCCCCCAAGACAAACTGCTAACATGACTCACTCCAGCAAGATTATATTGCGGTCTCAGAGAGATGCAACTTGGACTTGGCAACCTCAGCATTACTAATGACCAATGATTCTGCTGGTTCCAGCATTGACACATGCTTTCTAATTATCTTGACTGTTGCTCAAGGCATCATTTCTCCCTGTTTTTTTCTCCTGAGTCAACAGGAATCTAGGAATCTCCAGTATTTAAGTGTTATTATTATTATTATTTTGGTGGACATCCAAAGGTGTGCTAAACGTTTCCTAAAATGAAAAGAAGGCATGATTCCTGCCATCGGAGTTTACAAATTTAAATTATACGACATGCCAATGGCGAAACACATAGTACCTAAAGATAGTTTAAAGAAAATTTTATCTAACTTTCAAACTTGTGTTGGGATTACAAATATGTAGACACTATTTAAGGCAAACTAGCAATTTACAGCATCTCTGTCAACTTGGATACAGTTGCGTTCTGCCTTTTTTTAGGGAAATGTAACCACCTCTCTTCCTGTATCTGACAATGCAATTGACTTAGTCATAATATTGTGAAATTTGTAGCTTGACCGGTGTTTTTCAAATTCTTGTTTTTGTCTAGCATCAAAAGGGTAGCCGTGTTAGTCTGGATCTGTAAAAGCAGCAAAGAATCCTGTGGCACCTTATAGACTAACGGACTATGAACATGAGCTTTCGTGGGTGAATACCCACTTTGTCAGATGCATGTAGTGGAAATTACCAGGGGCAGGTATACATATGCAAGCAAGCTAGAGATAACAAGGTTAGTTCAATCAGGGAGGATGAGGCCCTGTTCTAGCAGTTGAGGTGTGGAAAACCAAGGGAGGAGAAACTGTTTTGTAGTTGGCAAGCCATCACAGTCTTTGTTTAATCCTGAGCTGATGGTGTCAAATTTGCAGATGAACTGAAGCTCAGCAGTTTCTCTTCAGGACCAGACTTCAAAGAGAAAAAGGCAGAATGCAACTGTATCCAAGTTGACAGAGATGCTGTAAATTGCTAGTTTGCCTTAAATACCTCAACTGCTAGAACAGGGCCTCATCCTCCCTGATTGAACTAATCTCGTTATCTCTAGCTTGCTTCCATAGATATACCTGCCCCTGGAAATTTCCACTACATGCATCTGATGAAGTGGGTATTCACCCATGAAAGCTCATGCTCCAAAACGTCCGTTAGTCTATAAGGTGCCACAGGATTCTTTGTTGTTTTTGTCTGTCTTCCCAGTGATAATGTTACTGTTACCGTAAGTAGAAGTGAAATTAACTTTGCCAAATAGTTTATCAGTGCACTAAACTTCTGAGGAGCCATTAGGCAGTTTAAAATGGACACTTCAATGATTTATTTCACCTGAATCTGCAATTAAGCCATTTTTGCTCAATTTATACACAAAACTACTGTTAGTCCAATATGTCATTTCATATATTTCAGTGTTAGGAATAAGAGCTCTTGCTCTTTGCACAATTTGCCTAAATAGTTGTATTTTTTAAGGCCTCTGCTATTAAAACATCATCCATTCTAACTTCAGTACTTAGTGCTCTCTCAAAGATCTGTGCAATTACTCTTTGAAATACCCCAAGAGCAGAACTAATGCTAAACAGCAACCTTCTCATAGATGTCGACATTTCTATGGCTGGTTTGGATCTGTGCCGTCACAGCCTCTTCTCCCCACAGGCCAGGAGAGCCAATATCTTCTGCCTACTCCAGGCAGGAGCATGTAGCCAGCGCGGTAAGCCAGGCAGTACACTCAATAATGGAGAGCTGCTAGGTCTGCTTGCCAGGCCAGGCAAAGAAATTTCAAAAATTCACAGGGCTTTAGAAGGAAGGGGGGCTTCTGTGCTCTGTGATCCTGGGTAGTGGAGTTCACAATGGTGACCAGAGCAGTCAGTGTGGGGCATTGAAAGACAGCTACTGAAAGACAGTTAGGGTCGATATAAGTAACGCAGTGTCGACACTCGCACTGCATAGGCTCTACACCAGGGACTGGCAAACTTTTTGGCCCGAGGGCCACATCGGGTTTCCAAAATTGAATGGAGGGCCGGTTTGAATGGAGGGTCGGTTAGTTTGCCACCTCTGCTCTACGCTGCTTGGGGAGGTGGTGCTACTATGTTGGCCTAAAAGGGCACTTACATCAGTGGGAGACCAATTTAAGTGTAGACATATGCATGACTAGGTCAACATAAGATGCCTTGTATCAACCTAACATTGTAGTGCAGACCAGGCCTAAGGTAAGAGATTGTTGAAGTGGGGGGAAAAGAACTCCCTTGCAGACACTGATTAGGTCTATCCACCAAGCTAGGAAGGATAACAGATGACCTTATACATGCACTAACATGTCTATGTGGTACCTTCTTGGAGAAAACAACTCTGCTACACAGGACACCCTCTGAAACACAGGGTGTACTGAACTATGTAGGTGCATGCTGCCATATGCCCCAGAAGCCTTAAAAAGTTTCTCACCATGAGGAGGGCATAAGCCTTTAAGACTTGAATGAAGGTTTCCATTGCATAAAGCCTTGCCTGAGGTAGTAAGGCCCTGGTCACTGTCAAGTCCAGGAGCCTCCAATAAATTAGATTTTCTATATCCGAGTCAGGACTTATCTAGGTTGATCAGCAAGCCAAGTGCATCAATTGGATCAGATTATGCTTATGCTGGACATCACCTGTGACTTGAATCGACCTCTTATCAGCCAGTTGTCTAGGTAAGGAAAGACATGGACTCCTCATCTCCAGAGGAACTCTGCTATTGTTGCCATACACTTTGTAAATATATAAAGAGCAGCCATGAGATCAAAGGGAAGGGTCGTGAACAAACAATGGCGAATGCTGATGATGAATCTCAGAAACTTTCTGTGGTTCTGATGAATTGCCACTGAAAGTAAGCACCGTTTAAGTCAAGAACAGCATACCAGTCCCCTCACTCCAGGGAAGTAATAATGGAGGCTGGAAAGACCATCAGGAATTTTGATTTTTTTAGGAAGTTGTTTAATTCCCTTAGATCTAAAATAGGCTTGAGACCCCATTTTGCTCTCAGGATCAGAAAGTATTGGGAGTAAAAGCATTTTCCCTGGAACAAAAGAGGGACCTCTTCCATAGGTCCTACCAGGAGAAGCGATTGTATTTCTTGCAGTAACCCTGCCTCACAGGAGAGGTTGCTGAAGAGGAAGGGGAATGGGAGGCAGGCAGAAATAAATTGGAGTGTATATCTCACTTCCACCATGCTTACAACCCACTGATCTGTTGTGATGTGAGTCCCAAGCACAATGGAAGTGGGATAGGTGGTTTGCAAAAATTGGAAAAGAAAAAGATGGCACTGTACGAACTGGTATTGAGCTCTTGGAAGATGCCACTTGTGTAGATGACCACCAGTGGCTGCTGAAGGAGAGGGGGCTGGTGGGCATCTTTCATTACCTCTGCTCTTTCTCCTTGGCAGGTCCTGGGCTCGAGGGGCAAAGCCTGGGAAATGCTGGGACTGATGAGGACAGAATGTCTTCCACTTCAAATGCCCAGGAATTTCAGTGTTGCTCTAGTCTTTGGGACTATGCAGAGTTTCATCAGTCTTTTCTGAAAGAGCAAAGGCCCTTCAAAAGGGAGGTCCCTGGATGGTTTGCTGAATCTCTGGAGGGAGGCGAGAAGAGCGTAACCAGGACAGCTCTTCATCATGATGGCAAAAGGGCATACTGCGAGCTACAGAATCTGCTGTATTCAGCCAGGCCTTCAGAGCTGTTCTGGAAACCAACTTGTTCTCCTTTATTAATGTTTGGAACTCCTGTTTAATCTCATCTGGGAGCCTGTCTTCGAATTCTGAAACCATATCACATAGGGTGAAATCATAGTGCCCCAGCAAAGCATGATGATTTGCAATATGAAGCTGTAATCTGTCTATGGAATAAAGCCTCCTCCCAAACAAGTTCAGCCTCTTAGCCAATTTATTTTTAGGGGTTGATGCCTAGTGCCCCTGTCTTTCTCTCTCATTGGCTGCAGCTTCTACAAGGAAGCCTAGAAAGGAGTTTGAACCTTTGATGGGGGACATAGTACCTTCTCTTTTTGCAGTCTGACAGGGAAGCTGCGGTCTGCTTGAGGATCTTGGTAGGCTCTAAAATAGCATCATTAATAGGGAGAGCTATTCTCTCTGGGGCTGCAGATACCAAGATGTCCACCAACCTGTGGCTTTTTTCTGGAGTTTCTTTGGGTGGATGTCAGGGGCGATAGCCTTCTTCCTCATCCTGATAGGTCTTAAATCATCAGGAGGTAGAAAAATAGTTTCTAGCACAATTGTCTCACTGGGGGACGAAGAAGTGGATGTCAATGGTACTGGGAGCCAGTCCAGTTCCTGCTCCTCTTGTGGCTGCTCATGAGAGAGATCCCGAATCTGTTCATTACGCTAGGGTACTTGTAGCATTGATGCTCCCGATGGCCAGTAGATGGAGCCAGGTGCGGTAGCTGTGGGGACACTCTTGATTGAGGGGAGAACCTCTTAGGTTCCAAAAGGGACATTGGTACAGCCCCAATCCCCAGCTGTGTGTCCCCCAAGGTCCCATGCTAGTACTGAGGCTGAAAACAGGGCAGGCAGGTGGTACATGGTGGGACTGGCTAGGTTGGGACACATGGGATCCCACTTCAGCATCCGAGGAAGAAGCTTATTCCTTGTGACCATGGCAATAGTGTAACCATCAGGACTAGTGAAGAAGGTTCAGACTCTGAAGAAAGGGGAGCTCGGGAGATCATCTGTGGCTTTTCCTTAGACGACACCACCTTAATTGGCGTCCTAATGGCCAAATCAGTTAGAATTGCCTGGTGTGGAGGTGAAGCCGCTGATGTTGGTACCTTGGGCACCAGTGCTGGATAAGACTAACTGCTGGTGATGGCAGCACTGAGAGGTTTAACAAGTCTCTCATAGCCTCAAACGCCTGAGGAAAACAGTCTCTTGGTGCTGGTAATGCAGGAGATGTGCTACTAACCAACGCCAAGGTTGTTGGTACCTGGACCGTGGTAGATGGCTCAGGACATAGCCGCGATTCCAGCAGCAGATATTTCAATCTAGCTGCCCTGTCTGTTTTGGAGTGGGTCTTATAGCCCTTACAAATGTCTCATGTGAGCTCCACCAAGGCAACTGGAGTGAGGGTCACTATCAAGCATTGCCTTACCACAATACTGGCAGGGCTTGAAACATGAAGAATGTGGCATATCTCTGGTACTGGAGCTGGTATCCAGACTAGGTGATGGACCCACACAAACAAAAAATTTTTTTACACTAACCAATTACTAAAACTATACAACAGGTACTATTTACAGATTTCATTAGTGACTTACAGATCAAGGAAAGGGCGCTCCAACAACCATCTCAGGCAGTAGGAAAGAACTTAGAGGGTCGGAGGGGAAGTTCAGCCCTTTATATCTGCACGAGGTACAAAATAACAGAGGGTGTTCGTGCCACCCCAGTGGGACCACTCAGGGAAAGACTCTTCAAGAACTGCACACCTACAGTGGAATGGACATCTGCAATCACTCAAAGAACAACAAAATTATTCTGTTGATAAGGTTGATGTTTATTTTTAATAAAGGAAAGCTCATTAGGAGAAAATAGCAACTGCATGAGATTTAAAGGGCTACATTTCTAAGGGCTTATTGACATGATGGGGTAATAAATCCTGGGGGGGTGATTTCCTATTTCAAACAGCACTTTGTTAAAGTGTACTCTAGGGAACCTTTAGTGCACACCAGCAGGGTCTACATGAATCAATTAATGTGAAACACATTAGTGTGCTTCAGAAATCACACCCTGTAGTGAGCATTGCTGCTCTGTGTAGACAAGCCCTTAATCCTCTCAATCAAATGAGGAAAACTCAGTGTTAAGGAAGAATGTGAAAATATTAAAATATAATAAGCAAAGTACATTGATCTAAAAGTTAGCATTTATGTAGCCACACATTGTATAGTGGTATAAATAATTGCATAATCCAAGATCAGATCTATCTTAAATTTATAGACACGACTGCAACAACTTTCATTATGGAAGACATTTAATAAGTCTGCACCCAGACAACCAAATTGAAAGGCTAGTTGCCTATGAAATATCTCTTCCCCAACAACAAGTACAGTTCAAGACCAAAATGTAAATATGTGATCTGATTAGTTACATATATTGATCGACCAAATTCACAGATTATTATGCATCACAGATTCCGGTGATACATGGTCAGAAATGGGTGATTATGACAGAGTTTTAAATAACAATGTTTGAGATATGTTGTTTGCCCCTTTGACCCTAATTCTGCAATTGAATCTCCATGGGTGTGCCCTTGTGCTCAAGCAGAGCTCTAGTGATTTCAGTGCAGCTCAACGCAGGAAAAGGGGTTCAGCTATACCAGTGGTCTCCAACCTTTTCAGACCCAAGATAATTTTTTGAATGTAAGGGCAACTCAGGATGTACCCTGCTCCTTCCCTGAGGCCCTACCCCTTTCCCGGAGCCCTGGCCTGCTCACTACATCCACCCTTTTCTCCGTCGCTCATTCTCCCCACTGTCTCTCACTTTCATTGGGCTGGAGCACGGGTTCGGGAGTGAGTGCAGGCTCTGGGCTGGTGCTGAGGAGTTCGCAGTGTGGGAGGGGGGCTCCAGGCTGAGCCTTGGGCACGGGTTCGGGTGCAGGAGGGGGTGAGGGGTTCAAGCTCTAGGAGGAAGTATGGGTGCAGGAGAGGGCTCCAGGCTGGGGCAGAGTGCTGGGGTGCAAGAGGGGGTACAGGGTGCTGGCTTTGGGAGGGTGATCAGGGCTGGGGCAGGGGGTTGGGGTGCAGGAGGAGGTATGGGGTGCTGTCTCTTGGAGGGGACTCAAGGCAGGGGCAGAGGCTTGGGGTGCAGGAGGGACTATATTTCATATTTGTAATAAAAAATCTGCTTACCCTTAAAAAACGCAATTCCCTAAAATCCCCCTGAAATTTTTTAGGAGTTGGGCAGGTCCTATCACTTCTCTATGTGTACAATTTCTACCTGCTGTTCTTAAGGGAACTTCATTTTAAGTAAGTCTCACTTAGGTTGAAAAAGCTGCGTTACCTCCTTCCACAATAAATGCCTTCCATCTAAAATTGCATAGTTTGTTGTTCAGTGCTTTTAACAAAGTTTCTTAGGCCTGGAAAAATATTTAAGTATAGGCTGCCAACTGGTAGAATGTAATGAGGATGAAAGGTTGAGAGATAACAAACAAAATAAAGAGTGAAATCCTCACTCTATGGATGTCAAAGAGTCACCCAAAATGTGTATTAAAACTGTATTAATCTTCTGCTAAACTACATTTTATTAAATATGTTAACCAAATGTTAGTTTTCCACTGTGATTTTTAAAATATAATGCATGTGCTTTTTCACTTTTTTCTCCTTACAGCAATAGGTTAAAATAAGACATAAAATTTCCTTTTTGCTTATTGTGAGATTAAATAAGGCACCATCATTTATTAGTTCCCTGAGAATGTATGAAACATATTCAGCAGTACAGATCAAATACATTTGTACTTTTTATTCTCCTTGCCTGGCTTGAAGTAACATTTTGTGTTGATTTTCTAAGCATTCTTTCAGTTTATCTTCAGTCAAAGTCAGTCGCTGCTCCAGGATTGAAATAGTCTGCAAGAAGAGACCAGTAGTGTATTTTTTACATATTTCTGCAATATCATAAATGTGCACAATGCTTTATACACAAAAACAATGGCTTGACTGAATAATAGAAAATACTATGGCTGCAATACTGGCTTCAAATAGTCTACCATTTAAACCCAAAATTAATACTATGGCTTTTTAACTAAGAAGATTGTCAAAAGGCATAAACCTGCCTCAACAAAACTTACTGGAAGGTATTGTATCCCTGGATAATTATTCATCTACACAAGCTTTAATATAAATAAAATAAAATATTATCCATTAATGGAACATATTGTTTGGGTCTCCAGCTACAAAAACTAGCACCGCAGAAACAACCAAAAAGAGAGAGTCTTTTTTTTTTTTTTTTTTTTTAAGTACTAAATAAGAGGCATCCTCCAAGAATTCATTTTATTTCTAGAAAGGTAACTTTCTAGACAGTCCTGCTTTAATCTACATTATTCCACAATTAACTGATAGCCCTTTTGATTCTTCTGATAAATTAAGCATTTTCTCTCTGCATTTCTTTCACTACATTTATCTGGACTCCCCCATTTCAATTAGGCAGACTTTGAATAAATTATCAAGTGAAGTGCAATACCTTAAATACAAACTGGCTGGAGCTGAGTTACTGAGAGGAAATGTTGAGAATTTTCAACTGAATCAGAAGCCATTGATTAATGCTGGTATTTGCTCTGTCTCACACTGGTTATTAGAATTATGCCAGTGTCTGGACTTCACCTTGATACCTAGAACCTGGAGCCCTCAGGCTGAAAACGTCTATAGTCCTGGAACTACCAAAAGATGGGGATGCTCTTCTCTTAACTGTTCTGCCTTTCTTACCTTGTTCATCCTCTGCCAGAGCATGATTGCTCAAGTTGGAATCTAACACTCTCTAGTCAACAGCAGGCTTCTGGTCAATCAACATTAGCAGTTACTACTGAAAAATCCCAATTTCCCCAGCCAAAGAGTTAAAAATATAACAATAGCCTTTCAAAGTTTCAAAATGCCATTGGCAGTTGCATAACAAGAAAAAGCTTTTTACAGAAACTTCTATGTTGACTTTAATGAATTTAATTCATATGGCCAACATTTCATAAGATTGAAAGAATTCAGCAGGGCTCTAACCATCTGTAAAGTCAGCCCACACAACATTTTAATACTTTGGTTTTGAGCGTTGCTCCAGGTTTTTTACCCAGAAATGAGGGAATTACCATATTAATTAAGGAAGCATTACTAGTCCATTGCATACTCACTAAAGTCAAAACATCCAGTTGCTCCACAATGTGCTCTAAAGCATTACCCAGAGCTGGCGAGATGCCTATGCGCTTGTCCAAGGTACACACAGCTGGTTGAACCTCATCCTCCAGCCTCCTTCTTGAGCTTGTGGGTGAGAACAAAGCAGGACGATACCGCAGATCTTCACTACTCATATCATCTTTGAATGGGGAAATTCCATTTGAAGAGCCAGTTGTCCTTGACTTTATTCAGTTGGAATTAAAGGGAAAGGAAGGTATAAAGATCTACTTTTTTATGCTTCAAAAATATATTGGCACATACATAAGCATATACAAAAGGGTCAGTTTTGCTTTCTATATAAGGTCTAATTTTATATCACATCCATTCATTCTCACCAAGGAGAGAATTTTGGCTGTGGTAGATATATGAGGGAACAAAAGTTCACAGTATATGGAGAAAATTCAGCAATCCTCACAGATGATGTCAACACCAACTACTATATCTTGGGTATATATGACTGAGGGATTAGAGGTTTTACTACTGGAGATTAAAGTCAGTGTAAATCTTTCTTCAATAAAAGAGAAAGGTATCCCATACAACGGAAAACGGCCATAGATAGTTTATAGTTACTCATTCAGCTACATTTTCCTGGGAAACTGACTTCCCCAAAGAACAAGAGGAAAAGGTTGAAAGAGTACACACAACCTGAAGTCAAGGGAGAGAGAGGAGATTAAACTACCAAACAACGCTGATATATGAGCATTGCCTCAAGATCACAGTGACGGTATCAGTTCCTTTCATGCTGCTTTATTTCTGTTTTTCTTTGCACCCTCAGGAGTTTTAATGGCACTCCTGTGCGAGGAGAGGCTGTGAAGTCAGCAGTCACCAGATGGTCACTCACATCAACTTTACCTGGCTCTATCAAGATGCCAAGGGTCACATTCTTTTAATGCCTCAGATATCTTCCCTCTAAATAAACTAATGTTAGCAGCCACAATTTGTTTTCTTACACAAATTAGCCTTGTAATATCCATTAGATTACAAAAGAAAACAGAATACACGAGAAGTTAAAATTGGAATGGTCTCTCTAAAGGTTCTTTAAGTCTTGTAAAACGACCCAATAAGCTTAGCAATGGAAAGAGAAAATTCTGATATTTTACCTATCTAATCCTCCAAAATACTAATGATTTAAAACTGGATATATTTTCAAATTAGAGAATCGTAAAATACATCTTAATTCATAAAAAATCCTTCTCATGACCAACATAACTTTCTAGAACTTAAATCGCTGAATTGATTTAGTGTCCAGTTTTCAAAGCAGGGATGCTAGGTGTTGATTTAGGTAAATCAATCAGTAGTTAGCTAAAAATTGGATCTAAATTCCATTGAAATCAAAAGGTGTCTTTACACGGACTTCCATAGGAATAGGACCGGAACAGGACGTAAGTAAGTAAGTAAATAAATAAATAAATGAGAGAGATTAGGCATTTAAATAGAGATTTAGGTGCCCAAATGTTAAGCACCAGTGTCTGAAAATCTGGCATTTGGAATGTAGTTTATTTTAAAGTTGTTTGCCAGTCAAGACCTTGTCTGCACAGCTTGAACCTGCAGCAATTTCTCACATGTGAATGTTTATAAACTCAGGAGAGAGAGTTTATAAAGGATACACTGTACAGAACTTTCAGTATAGTGTTGCTAGCTGCTGCTATCTGATAATCCTTAACATTTATATGCATCAACATTGTATATTCAAGAATATAGTATTCTAGTTGTAGGGAAGGGATGGAGTGGGGGCAGGAAGAGGCAGGAGTCTAGGGGAAGGGGTAGAGTGGGGTCAGGACCTGGAGCAGAGCTTGGGGGTTTTAGCCCCCCCGCCCCCACCGGCACATTAGAAAGTTGGTGCTGTTGACTTCATGTATTTTTAGATATGTAAGAAGAAAATGGGACTGTTGCAGCTTGAGAATTGTTGTTGCAGAAAGGGTACTGTTCATATCTTGCCTCTGTAGCTTTAGGTATGTGGAATGTCCTTCCTCCAGATTATAAAAGTACCTCAAACTCACTAAGATGTTTTTAGTTTTTTAGGATCCTCAGGAAATAGGATTAATAAGGCTCTTCTGCATGTGTGCCAGCCTACCAACTGAAAAAAGTTCTCCAAAATCAGTTAATGGAGAAAAATAAGAAAAATAAATTGTGCTGCTATATACCAAAAATCATTCTCATCTTACAACCTATTAATATATCAGAAGAAATTTGATTCTCATGTTTAATTGCAACACAAAACTGCAAGAATGTTATTTTTTTCTGATAATATTTTTGAAAAGCAAATTCATTTTCTTGCTCCATAAGTAATACATCTTTTTGTGAGATAAAAATGAAAAGATTATAAATGTGATTAAGCAATACAGAACACAATCCTGGTCTTTTCTGAATGCTTACTGCTTTATAAATCAATCTTTCTGATAAGTTATTAAAATGATTGCCAAGTAGTTCAAAACAAAACACACACACATTCATTTTTGGGGGGGGGAGAAGAATTCTAAGAATATTAGACACTGACAAAATTCTAAGAATATTAGACACCTGTCGTTCTCAAACATACTTGATCGTGCCCCCCTTTTTTGTGTCTGTAGTAGTTAACGCCTCCTGCCCCTGCACTACACAAGTACATATACCAATTTAATAAACAAGCAACTCTTAGTAAATATTAAAAACAGTAAGGCATTGATTCAAACCGAGCCATTTAAATATAGAGTAATATACATTTTAAGTGAGATTATATTTGCATCACAATGCTGTTACCAGTGTGATGGGTGCACCTGTTTTTTGGAGCACAGCAATTCTATACTGGGTAGTGTTTGAGAAAGCTATCCAGATATCCCCTTCTACCTTCAATTAAATATCCACACTGCATCGTAGGAAACGGATTAATGTATAGATGGCAATGACTCTGTATAATGCTATACACGCTTAACAGAAATCCTTCAAAACACACAGTGTCATCTAAAGTCATATGCACAGTGCAATCGAGGACCTGATGTATCTGGAAGAATCAGCTTAGCTAGTTATTCATTGCTGTGAGGAAAATGTGTGCAGTATATTCTCCCCCCTGCTCCCAAAACTTCTCACGCCCCTGTAGAATACATTCCACTCTGTCTGCCCCAGTTTGAGAACCTCTGCCCTAAACAGTGACCTACTTGGTAGCTGAGGTTTCCTGTTAGTCTCAGTGCTGATACAACAGATGTATTTTTGAATTTCTGCAGACTGTAAGTAAATCAGACAGAAATTTCATTATGAACTCCTACAACTTTTGTTACTAAATCCAATACAAATATATCCTGAAAACTCCAGGGAGAAGAATCTGTCAACTTGAATAAGCAGCATGAGGAAATAAATAAAAAAGATTTTTTTTGTTGATTTAACAACAGAACAATGCTCTAACATTCTAGAATATTAGCAATTGAACGGGCAGTGGAGAGTGTTTTGCAGCTAGGTACATCAGGCGGAAAGTCTTATACTATCTTAGTGTCTTGAGTAAGACCCCTGGAACACTGATATTGTTTGCAAAGACGACATGACATGGCAGGGAAGGGCTACATAAATAAGTGGGAGACAAAGAGACTTAATAGTTGTCAAACTTGAAAGGACCAAATACCTTCAATGCAAAAACAATCAATGCAGAGGAAAGCCAAAAAGATAAGACAAACCAGTGTTCTAAAGAAAAAATTATTTATCGTAAATTGTGCCCAAAGAATCTGTAACTTAGTTATAAACAAGGAAAGAGCACTGGTAAAGGTTTACAAACTTCAAATCAGATAATTTATGAGTATGACTACGTATCTAATGATTAATGGCATTAAAGACATCTAGATATGTTTCTATCAAAATATGGCCCACATTAGATGGTACAAGAGCACCAGTCTTCTTCACTTCAGTGAAGGAGCCATAACTGTAGAAATGAGAACTCTTACCTAATTTTCCGTTTGCAGCTTCTCTACACATTCATTACTCATGGTCCAATGATTCCCACCTGTGGAATTTGAAGGTAGTCCCATGTTGCTGGAAGCTCCAGGACTAGGCCACCAAAAGAGTTCTTCCACAGGCAAAGAAACACTCCAGCCATCAATTATTAGATTAAAATAACTTGATCTAATATATTAAATTAACCTTAAGGCACCATATGTCTGTCTTCTTTGAGAGAAAAATTTCAATGTATATTCTGGTCATTTATCAGACTGCCAGGGTGGGTTGAATCCAGAAAGAAGAGCTAGCAGAAAGAAATTATTATGTAAGACATTTCTCATTTGGTTGCACAGCATCTCTACTCATTCATTATTCACGGAAAGTAGCAAGCGAATGCCAGAAGGAGGAACAGGATAAACAGAGTTTAATTATTCCAGAAGAATAATAGGAAGGAACGGGAGCTCCCACACCGATAAAGCAAGATCTTTATAAATTAAGACATTACATGGAAATCAACGGATGCTTTCTGCAGAGGAATGGAAACTTACTTTGCAAAACTTCCTGAGACGAGGTTCATATACTTTTCCACCCAGTGCCTCTGATGGACTTCTTTGAATAGTTTCCCAAAAGCTTAACGTGCCAACTGTATCTTTTATGTGAACTGTCTTGAAAGGTAACAAATTCTTCTCTAACCAGGACATTATTTCCTATGCCACAGAGAAGCTATGACCTATGCTTAGTCCCTAGTTTTCAAACCATTGTATGGGCTCTTCCATTTTTACTGTTGGATCTGGTATTGGTTACTGTCAGAGAAAAGATACTGGACTAGATGGACCAGGGGTCTGACCCTGTATGACCATGTTTGCAGGTTTTGACGTTTATTTATTTTTTTAAAAAAGACATCCCTACAGAGGTGTCTAATGAACTAAAATGATGTGTACTATAAGGATGGAAAATTGTCTTGAAAGCATATTTGCTTCCACAGTGAGTATGTAAGGGTCTACAGTGGAAGCTGGGTTGGCATTCAGCATGTTGTTTGTAGTTATCTACCCACAAAGGACATGTCTAACTGCATCTAAAAACCCACAGATGGCCCATGCCAGCTGACTCAGGCTTGCAGGGCTCAGGCTAAGTGGCTGTTCAAATGTGGTGTAGACGTTTGGGATCTGGGACCCTGAGAGGTGGGAGGATCCCAGTGAGCCTGAATGTCTATAGCACAATTAAATAGCCTTTTAGCCCAAGCCCCTTAGCCCAAATCAACTGGCACAGGCCAGCCAAGGATGTCTAATTGAAGTACAGACATACCCAATGAGGGCATTTGGATGTTATCTGAGAATATCTAATTTTGCACTGAATCAAGTGCATTGTTCTATGTTCTCAGAAGGATTTTAAGCAGTAGCATTTTGAGAAACCCACTCAGGAGATAAAGCTGATGCATAGCACCAGCAATCCTAGCCACTGGAAATAACTGACTACTGATGATGCTTCAGGAAACGACTGATGCAATGAAGTTTTAGATTTTAGTAAATCTTTACCATTATGGTAAGATTACAGCCAGAACCATGTCTGATTTTACCTTAGGATGAACAATTCTCTGCACTGGGATCAGAAGCTTCTCTTGATTTTGAAGAAGTGGTGGTTATGAATCTTTTTCAGCAGCAATTCCTTTATGAGGAGGTCTGCTTTTTTGGACACGGTACTGATTTGCACGTTGTCGGTGCATGGGTATAGGTGCATAATGTGTGATCTATGCTCTGCTGTGACTACAACCAGCCTCTTAAAATTCTGGGGGCAGAGGTGGATCAAAAGGAAGTATCTTGAATAAGAATTGTGAGCTCTTGTACACAAATGCTCTTTTTGTGTCTGCAGTGCAGAGGATTTTGTTGGTTTAGAGAAAAAATTATCTAGGTTTCCTTGGAAGCTCTTGTTCCAGATTTTTCCACCTGCCAGAGTAATCTTGGATACTCTTGGTGTTAGTAGCAACCAATGGATTGCTATGCTAGCTTTGATAGTGAGAGTTAAGGCCTCTCTGCAATCTCAGCTACGAATTTCTCTAACGTTTCCCCCAATAACTTCACACCAGCAAATCTGCATTCTTAGGATATCTGTTTAGAATGAGTAACGGTTATTACTGCATATAAAATGGCTTCCTTATAGCTACCAAGTTAGAATCCATTGCTCATCACAAATCACATCAAAGGTTTAACCAAGAGAAAACCCGAGATGTCTCCCTCCAAGCAAGGCTCGTACCTCTAGACAATAAGCCACTTGTTTGTCACAATGGAAGCTTCCCTTACTAAATAGATGAAAAAGCTTTCATCTGAAAATCTATAACCAAGGCTTTGATATTGCTGTGCAATGTCATCACTCATATAGTCTATGTTGTCCTTTATAAGGAAGTCCCTTTCTGAAGGTACAACTGTGTCTTTCACTGGTAAAGCTATTTCTGCACCAATTTTAGACATCCCAAATGTACACAATTTCTTGGTTTTTACATAAACATTTTAGTTAAATATTTAGTTTAGTCAGATGTTCACATTTGGATTTTATGATACCTTCAAAGGCATTAATAATTATTACTTTTGTGTGTGTGTCGGGGGGGTGATGCATATGTCGTACTACCTTGCCTGGCTGTTTACAGGCGGAAGGTAGGACTCTATTCATCTTGGCCTGGGAACCACACAACAGAGAGATACCTGTTAACCTATCTCAACTGGGAAGTAACTTGCTAAATGGCCCTGGGAGCCTGAAAGACAGTCTGCCTGCTCCCATTGTCTGGCTAACCTCCAAGAAAGTACTGTAGGAGTAACTTTAGTACCACTTAGGACTTTACTCAATAAATCAGAATCATTCTGAATATGGGAAGAGATTTCTCACTTACCCCTCTGTAATCTCATAAAGGTTCAATTTTGTTGGGAGTGAGATCCTCATGTGCCTCTGTTCTAGTCACTGATTGCGTGAAGTGACAGCTTTAAGGGAAAAATGAGGTGGCAGAGTTTTCAGACTGTACAAAATTACTCAAGATAGTTAAGTCCAAAGCTGACTGTGAAGAGTTACAAAAGGATCTCACTAACTGGGTGACAAAATGGCAGATTAGAGAGAAAAGATGGGTGAGATAATCTCTCTTTTTGGACTATTTCTGCTGGTGAGAGAGAGAAGCTTTCAAGACACATAGAAGCTCTTGCGTTACAGCTAAACACAAGGTGGAACAGATTGTTTAGCATAAGTAGTTAGCATATATTGAAAAGGACTATTCAAAGTAGGGTGGACTGCTAACACCTCTGCAGTCATAGGACAAAAAAAGGGATTAGCAGTTTGTTGTAATAAACCATAAATCCAGTGTCCATGATTTTTAGAGTCAAGCAAAGTTATGAATTTAAGTTCCCAGGCTCGTCTTTTGAAGGTGTTGTGCAGGTTTCCTTTGAGGATGAGGACTGACAGGTCAGATATAGAGTGACCGTTTTGTGAAGTGTTCACCAACAAGTGATATATTGTTTTTGTCTTATTTTCCTGTGTGAGTTCATTTGAGAGCATGGTGATTGTCTGGTTTCACTCACATAGTTGTTACTGAGGCACATAGTGCATTGGATGAGGAATACCACTTGTTGTGATAGGCATGTGTAGTATCCATGGATCTGAAAAGGTGTGTTGTGGGGGGTGTTGATCACTGTTGCAGTGAAGATATGTCCGCAGATTTTGCATCTGTTGCTCTGGCACAGTCTGGTACTGCTTTGAGTTGGTGTCCTGGTCTATGGAGAGCTTGCTTCTGATGATGAGCTTGGAAAGGTTGGAGAGTTGTTTGAAGGCCAGAAGTGGGAGATCAGAAAAGATATCTGTCAGGATGGGGTCCTCATGGTGTATGGGTTGTAGTTATTTGATGATCCCCCATATGGCTTCCAGTGTGGGGTGGTAGGTAACAACTAGAGTGTGTGCTCAGAAAGGGTTTTATTTCAGTATTGTTAAAAGTTACTCTCAGAGTATTTAGGTGGCCCATTCCCTGATGTGATCTACTTCTTTAGTGGAGCGTCCTTGTCTGGTGAAGGGGGTTCAAGTGTGTTAAGATGTATATCGCAGATTTACTTCTTGGAGCATATTCTGTGTGATCCGAGTGCCTGGCTGCAGAAAACAGATTTCTTGGTGTATCTGGGGTGGTTATTGGGTCTATGAAGGTAGATGTGGTGATCTGTGGGTTTCTTATATATGGTTGTCTGTATGTCATCTCTCTCACCAACAAAAGTTGGTTCAATAAAATTTATTAACTCATGTACCTTGTCTCTCTAATATCCTGGGACAGACATGGCTTCAACTACACTACATACAAAAATGACACATGAAATTCAGTGTTGATAAGTGCAAAGTAATGCATATGGGAAAACATAATCCTAACTATAATATAAAGTGATAAGATCTCAATTAGTTGTTTCTACTCAAGAAAGATCTTGAAGTCATTAGAGATAGTTCTCTGGAAACATCTCAAAATCTGTCAGCAGTCAAAAAAGCTTACAAAGTTAAGAACCATTAGGAAAGGGATAGAAAATAAAACAGAAAATATAAAGTCACCACAGAAATCCATGGTATGCCTACACCTTCAATACTGCATGAAGTTCTAGATGCCCCATCTCAAAAAAGATATATTAGCATCAGAAAGGTTGCAGAGAAGGGCAACAAAAATGATTAGGGGTATAGGATGGCTTCTGTATGAGAAGAGATTAAAAAAATGAGCCTGTTCAGCTTAGAGAAGAAATGACTAAGCAGGGATATGATAGAAGTCTACAAAACCATTAATGGTGTGGAGAAAGTGAATAAGGAAGTGTTATTTACCCCTTCACATAACACAAGGACTAGGGGGTCACCCAATGAAATTAATAGGCAGCAGATTTAAAACAAACCTAAGTATGTACTACTTCTTCACACAACGCACAGCCAACCTGTGGAACTCAGTGTCAGGGGACATAGTGAAGGCCAAAATTACAACTGTATTAAAAAAAGAATTAGGTAAATTCATGGAGGATAAGTCCATCAGTGACGATCAGGCAAGAGGTCCTTAAACCTCCAACTGCCAGACTTTGGAACTGCATGACAAGGGATGGATCACTCAGAATAATCCTATTCTGTTCATCATCTTTGAAGCATCTGGCACTGGCCACTGGGCTAGATGGACCATTTGGGTGACCCTGTTCATATGTTTTTAATGTGGAGCCAGCCTGCGGAACAGAGGAGGTGTAGAGAGAGAGACAGAGAGACTCATTTCTACCTTACAGAGTCTGAAACTCTTCCCCTAGCAGACCAAGAGTTTACGGCTGATGATCTGATGGCATAATTTCCATTCCATTGATTCATGAAATTTGATCCCTTTTCCATGGCACAATAAGGGTCCTTGGGTTGAAAGCCAGACAGACATAATTCACATTAGGAAGCAACCTGAGATAGGGCTGCACAGGAAGAACAGGTTTCTCTGAAGCCCAGATTTGCTGCAGGGTGGGTTAGCAGTGGTGACAAGACACAGAGCACTGAGAGAACCTCTTGTGTAGGAGAAAAGCCCCAGGAAACACTCTCTCAAGGGAGAAGGCAAAGGAGAAGGGTGTTAACCTCTCATTTTTGCCCCACTTGTTCATTAACAATATTCATTGCTGCCTTAGGAAGGAAACACAAGCTTTTTAATTTTTGGACCTGGAACATAAGAATGGCCATACTGGGTCAGACCAATGGTACATCTAGCCCAGTATCCTGTCCTCTGACAATGGCCAGTGCCAGATGCTTCAGGGGGAGGGGGAACAGAACAGGCCAATGAACAAGTGATCCACCTCCTGTCATCTAGTCCCAGCTTCTGGCAGTCAGGGGTTTAAGAGACACTCACAGCATGGGATTGCATCCCCGACCACTTTCCTAATAGCCATTGACAGACCTATCCCCCATTAACTTATCTCATTCTGTTTTCAACTCAGTTATACTTTTGGCCTTCATAATATCTTCTAGCAACAAGTTCCACAGGTTCACTGTGCATTGTGTGAAGTACTTCCTTATGTTTGTTTTAAACCTGCTGCCCGTTAATTTCATTGGGTGACCGCTGTGTTATGTGAAGGGATCAATACTTCCCCATTCACTTTCTCCATATCATTCATGATATGAGAGACTTCTATCATATCTCCCCCCTGCCCCAGGTTGTCCTTTCTCTAAGATGAAGATATCTTTTTTGAGATGGGGCGACCAGAACTGCATGCAGTATTCAAGGTGTAGGCATACTATGGATTTCTATAGTGGCATTATATTTTTGCCTTATTTTCTATCCTTTTCCTAATAGTTCCTAACACTGTTAGCTTTTTAGACTACTGTTGCACAGAAAACAGACATTTTCAGAGAATTTTCCCCCATGAGTCTAAGATCTCTTTCTTGAGTGGAAACAGTTAATTGAGATCCCACCATTTTATACATATAGTTGGGATTATATTTTCCAGTGTGCGTTACTTTGCATTTATCACTATTGAATTTCATCTGCCACTTAGTTGCCCAGTCACCCAGTTTTGTGAGATTTCTTTTAACTCTTTGCAATAAGCTTTGGACTTAACTATCTTGAGTAATTCTGATTTACCTGCAAACTTTACCACCTCATCGTTCACCGCTTTTTCCAGAGTACTTATGAATATGCTGGATAGCACTGGTCACAGTACAGATCCTTGGGGGACAAAGCTACTTGCCTCTCTCCACTGTGAAAACTGACCATTTATTCCTAATCTTCATTTCCTGTCTTTTAACAAGTTACTGATCCATAAGAGGACCTTCCTTCTTATTCAATGACTGCTTACTTTGCTTAAGAGCCTTTGGTGCGGGATTTTGTCACAGACGTTCTAAAAGTTCAAGTACACTATATCCACTGAATCACTCTTGAACACATCCTTGTTGACCTCCTCAAAGAATTCAAATAGATTGCTGAGGCATGACTTCAGTTTACAAAAGCCATGTGGACTCTTCCTTAACATACCACATTCATCTATGTGTCTAATAATTCTGTTATTTACCATAGTTTCAATTAATTTGTCTGGTACTGAAGTTAGGTTTACCAGCCTGTGATTGCCAGGATCACCCCTGAGGCCTTTTCTAAAAATAGGTGTTACAATAGCTATCCTCCAGTCATTTGGTACAGAGGGTGATTTAAGCGATATTTGAGTTCCTTCAGAACTCTTGGTGAATTATTACTGTTTAATTTATCAATTTGTTCCAAATCTCCTCTATAGACATCACAGTCTAGGACAGTTCCTCAGATGTCACCTAAAAAGAATGGCTCAGCTGTGTGAATCTCCTTCACATTCTCTGCAGCAAAGATCAACACAAAAAATTCATTTAGCTTCTCTGTCTTAGTCTTTCCTGAGAGCTCCTTTAGCACCTTGATCGTCCTGTGGACCCACTGATCTTTTGTCTTCCTTTCTGCTTCTGATGTACTTAAAATTTATTTGCTTAGTTTTTGTTTCTTTTGCTAGTTGCACTTCAAATTCTTTTTGGCCTGTCTAATTATAGTTTTACATTAACTTTCCTGAGTTCATGCACCTTCCTATTTTCCTTAGGAGGATTTGACTTCCAATTTTTCAAGGATGTCTTTTTGTCTTTAACTGCCTCTTACTTTGTTGTTTAGTCATGGTGGTATATTTTTGCTCCTCTTGCTTTTTAAAACCAATTAATTTGGAGTATACATTTAGTTTGAACCTGTATTATGGTGTTATTTAAAAGTTTCCATGAGCAGAAGGTTGGAGCCTTGTCCTGGAATCTCCAGCAACAACAGTAGTCCGCCACTGAATTCCACAGGTGGCAGGAATTAGCACATGAGTAATAAACTCAGAGAGAAGCTGTGCAACAGAATCTAAATTAATATTCAAATAGCTAAGGTTTGGTGTCAAGGAATGACATTCAGTGCTATTAAAGTGGTAAGGGAAAACTATTGATTATTAGTCCATATGCATCATTTTTAGTACATATCCATCCTTTTTACTCACTGTCAAGTGATCTTTAATAAACAATTTTTTCAATTAACTGCTTCTACCTAATAGTGCTGTTTTTCATGGGATGGTTTATATAATGACGTCTGAGCGTCCCCATCCCTTCAAAGCAGACTTTTTCTTTAGAGCACACAGAATACTAACAATTCATAAACACTGATAATTCAATTTACTGCAAACTATGTTGGGAAATTAGGTTACTGTTCAAACAACTGACTAACTGACTGCTATGTAAGATTTCAGAGAAATAGCTTGTTTTTAATTAATATAGTTGGACTAGGCAAGAATTAGCCTATTTTGAATTATTACTTTTAAACAAAGCTAAAAGGAAAATTAAAATAGGTACAGTATTTCCATTCACTGACTGTTAACAGTGCAACTGATTCACATTTGAGCAACTTCATGTAACTGACAAATTAGAAGGACAAGGAGCAGAGATAATGAATCAATAGGAAGCTATTTCTATAGCATTACCAAGTGGATGTTTAGTAGGAAATTAAATTTAGACTATGAATGATGTCATAGTCAGCACACGATAATTGATCATCTTCACTTTTTGTTAAGCAAAATGGCCAAAACTCTGTGGGTGGCACTCTGTGAAATCTGTGAAAGGAGCTCTTATGTAACCTGATCACCCTTGCATACCCCTGCATGTTTTCCCATGGAGCTTTTGCACTTATCAACCAGAAACAAATATAGTAAAGACTCTCTTTTCCTCATATATCATAATAATTTATTAAAATGGATGTATTCATATATATAGGTGATCTGATCACGTTCTTGCTTATTGAAAAAGAAATTTAAAAAAATTCTTTTGGAGAAAGAATGAGAAAAACAGAAACCCAACGCACACAACTGCAAAACACCTGCCTTTAATCTTCTGTAAATCTTCACATATAGAAAACATATTTGATAGCTTCCTGTGGAATATCCTAATCGTCTTATAACAAGGATGGAATTGAAGGTAGAACTTACCAATGTGACAAGCTTTGTAATGAATCCCAAAGTTGGCAAGGACTGTTATTTAATAATCATCCTTTCAGTTATGAGCATATGGTCTACTTGCCTGTTAACATTAAAATAACTAAAAACAATGCCTCACAAAAAGCCAAAGCCAAATAGATCAAAGAAGAAAAGCATCACAACCCAGCCTATCTCCGACATACAATGAACGACCCATCAATAAAATGGGCTTATACTGAGCAAGAATTTCAATGCTATTTTTGTATTTAGCAGTTTACAAAACTCCCTCCTTCACATTATTACAAGATCTGGACTATTCTACCCAGTCACATTAATGACAATCCTGGAGTTCCCAAGATAATGTAAGTTACAATCTAACACTTTAGTTCAGGGGTAGTAACCTATGGCATGTGTGCCAAAGGCGGCATGCAAGCTGATTTTAATTGGCGTTCACACTGCCTGGGTCCTGGCCACTGGTCTGGGATGGCAGGGGGGAGGCTCTCTATTTTAATTTAATTTTAAATGAAGCTTCTTAAACATTTTAAAAATCTTATTTACTTTACATACAACAAAGTTTAGTTATATATTATAGACTTATAGAAAGAGACCTACTAAAAACATTCAAATATATTACTGGCACGCAAAACCTTAAATTAGAGTGATTAAATGAAGACTCAGCACACCACATCTGAAAGGTTGCTTGACCCCTGCTTTAGTTTATTAAAAATTGTCCATAGGCTGAATACAAAAGGATGGAGAATATTGTGGGACTGAGGTAAGAGCTAGCTAGATGAAGTGCAGCTGGGGGAAGGGAGGTAAGGATAGGACAATATTTTTGCTAACTAGGTTCATATTTTGGGGTCTTTTGTTAGATTCTCAGTTGTTTCTGGATCATCATGTAGTAGTGGCAGCTACATTAAAGGTGCCTGCTTGGCCAGGAAGCTGTGACCTTTCATTTCAAATGCAGATCTTGTCAGCATTATCCATGACTTTGTCACCTCCAAAATGGATTATTGCAGTGTGCTCTCCGTGGGGCAAGCTTAAAAGATTATCAGCTGCTGTAGTGTGAAACGTGTATCCCCATTTAACAGTTTCTCTCACTTGGAACATATTACATCTGCACTGCACAGACTGCACTGGCTTCTTTTTAGTTCTGTGTGCCATTCAAGGTGCTGATTTTAATCTTTAAAGCCCAGTATAGTTTAGGCGCTAGGTATCTTACAGCTGATTTACAAATGCAGTCTGAAATGGGGGAGTCACAGCATACCACAAGTTGCCCTCTACAGTTTTTGGTAACATATTGTGTTATTTAGTTCACTCAATAGAGACAAACCATGCTGTGTTAACAGCATGGTCAAAGCATCACTGTGTTATAATAATCCTTCAGCATGGTCAGTTTGGCTCTTAGACTGTGTTTTACTTTATGTTCTGTCCAGACATTTGAGACCAGCTACATGGCTCTCACTGGCAATGGCTAGATTTGTATGTCTGAAGCTGGAGACAGATCAGGCTTTGAGGAGGGTTCTTTTTCTGGAACTTGCTTTCCTCATTCACTGGACAAAGCCAGATAATTTGTTAATCTTCAAAGAAGTGATGCAAGCTGTATCTATTTACCCAAGCTTCTGCTTGACAACATGGCTTAAGAGAAGTTTTTGTTTCTGTTACTGAAGAATTAGTTGATTTTTCTACAGTTGAGTCAACAGTGTTAAGTTTTAATTTATTTGGCTTTAGTGATTACCTAGAGAATGTGACAGATGCATTCCTATTTAAAATGATAAATAATGTAAAATGATATTGGGCCATGGTAGTATGGTCTTGTGGTAATTAAAGACCCTATAGCACTTGTATCAAGTATGAGGGTAACCCAAGCATCCTAATCAGAATCCACATTAAGTATATTCTGTTGACCTAAACTTCTCTGTAGTTTCATTCTCACTTCCTTCTCCATGTTCCAATTTAGAGACTGCTGCATTTCACTAACTGGTGAGGCAGTTCGTATATTTAGTTTGTGTAAACAAATCAGTTATTACAGTTTGTAGTCATACCAATAAAACACAAGTAGGTTAAATAATTTGCCCAAAATCTAGCTAGATATTCCTAGTCTAAGCAAAATTCTCTTGGTACCAGACCATAATACAGAAATTCAGGCCAAAAATTACACGCAGAGTCTTGCATGGTCTCTTATCCATCTTAGTCATCTCCAAATCTTAAAAGAGCATCTGAATTAAATAAGTCATAAGAACCAAAAGAATTCTGAAGTGCAGGTATATCTCATATTACCCACATAGAGAGTAAATATTTGGCCTTTTTCACTCCAGGTGAGGCAACCAGTGTGTTAATTTAGAACCCAACTCTGAGTGGCAGTACTGGAACCCACATTCACAGTCAACAAACTGAAGAGGATAGGAGAACTTGTGGCACCTTAGAGACTAACAAATTTATTGTAGCATAAGCTTTCATGGGCAACAGCTCACTTCATCAGATGCACATAGAGCCGATGAAGTGAGCCGTAGCCCACGAAAGCTTATGCTACAATAAATTTGTTAGTCTCTAAAGTGCCACAAGTACTTCTTTCTGCGGATACAGACTAACACGGCTACTACTCTGAAAACTGAAAAGGGTTAACAAACTGTTTTCCTTAGTAAAGCAGACCATTTCACCTAAAATTGCTGAGCACTTTATTACTCATTCAACTAATAAATTTAGCCTTAAGTGGATTGAACTTTTAGAGGTGGCTCGGTCATTGGAGAACAAGAAAAACTAGTGGCTTGGTTGTATTAAAAACACATTTAAGTCCTTGCTGCATCTGCAGCTGTGCTCTGATAAATCAGTTATTTATTTATTTGCCAGGATTACAGCTGTGTTAAATTTAGCACAGCTGTGACTGCATCAAATAGCATGCTTCTCTGAGCCACGTTCATAGCAATCAATAGATATAGGAGTATTTTGAATAGATGCAGTTGCATAGCAGAGGGATTGACCCTTCTTATATGTCTGGAAAGTGCACAGGACACTGTTAGTATTATTGCAAACAAGTATTAAATCTAACAGTTTTCTATTGTTAATTTCCCCACGATTGTGACTATACTCAATACTTACCCACTGAGAAGATACAATACACTTGCCCATAATCAGTGCATGGTACATTGTGCGATTCCATGCCTGCAGAGGTTACTGCAGAATCCATCAAACAGAATTTTGCTCCAGTTTCCAAGCTTTCATTACAAAAATTATATTTATAGCCCTTATGATAATGAAACCTTCCAAATGTTAACCAAGTGTAAACAATGTTCTCTTCCTCACACTGCAGGGTATTTACTCCAAAGGCAAGTGAGGACAAAATGTTAGCATTGTTAAGTATTTGACAGACAGAAACATCAAGTTGTACTTATCCCATAAACTGAAACTGCACCTCAATTTTCTAGAAGCCAAGTCCCCCAGTGTTCCCTGCACCCAGCTATGAAAATCTCCAGCTTCACACTGACAACTTTACAATGCAGTTTTGTACAATACAAGACCTGGCAACATATTGAAAAACCAAAATTTTAGGGGGAGAGTAGAACAAATTGCAATTAACATCAAAATATGCAAAAGGTATTTTCATTTTAACTCAGTAAAACTGTCCATTTTTTAAAATTTTGCTGCAATAGATTGCTGGAGAAATCAGGGCCTTGTGGCAATGTTTATGTTCTGCTCACGGTGGAGTGCATGAGGTCTAGGTTGCAATGGATACACTAGTCCAGTGTAAATGTAGGTAATCAAGTATATATAATTATTTCCCAAATAAAAAGAAATGTAGTTTTGCTTGCAAATAGCAAAAACTTCTGTAGTCCTGATTTCTCTCTCTCTCTCTCTACACACACCTCTACCCCGACATAACGCTGTGCTTGGGAGCCAATAAATCTTACCGCATTATAGGTGAAACCGTGTTATAGTGAACTTGATTTGATCCATCGGAGTGCGCAACCCCCTCCCCCCATAGTGCTGCTTTACTGCATTATATCTGAATTCATGTTATATCGGGGTAAAGGTGTAAATCTGATATACTTTAGGATCAAAGTCAACTTAAAACCAAATCACTTATGTCTGAAACTTTGTTTTTTTAAAACCTCCTATAGTTACCACCAACACCCACAATTTGTATAGCTTTCAGAGATAGAGTTTCTTTTTTCGCCACTGTTTGTTCACTTTGTTCAATTGACAGCACTTTGTTTATTGCTTGAAACACAGTTTTCTCTGTATTTTCAGGCCCCAATCCCGCAAAGGGATCCACATGCATGGCTTCAAATGCTTCATATCAATGGGATTCCCTGGATGAGTATAGATTTACACATGCAAATCCCATTGCACGATAAAGGACTTAGTTAATTCCTTTTGTTATTTGATTCCATTTCCTTAATATTTTTATTTTCCTGATTCATCCCACAACTAAATTTTGATAAAAGTTACTGCAAGTATACAAGTGTTATGTAAACAAAGTATTATTGGAATTAGTAACTGAAAAAACCTGCCATTTTAATCAGATTTTGCCATTTACTGAAGTGCTTAGAGAAAAAACAAATTGGATAAGGTTCCATTTTCTTCCACCAGCAAA
Organism: Chelonoidis abingdonii; assembly: GCF_003597395.2. Classification (NCBI taxonomy): domain Eukaryota; kingdom Metazoa; phylum Chordata; order Testudines; family Testudinidae; genus Chelonoidis; species Chelonoidis abingdonii. The sequence continues at coordinate 84,426,463 of NC_133769.1, forward strand.
GCATCACAGATAAAAAAACAAAACAAAAAATGCACCCACCACACAGGAGATTGAAACCATTAAAGGTTCCATTTCCAAAGGTGAGAAATTCCATACCAGAGAGTCAATTCTAAATATAACAATTCAAGAAGAAGCATATTGAAATACTTTCATAAATTACAAAAATACTTATGCAGACCTCATGGGACTAAAAATAACAATGTGCACACCACGGTAAAAAAGGTAAAGGAACATAGAAAAGGCTGGTCCTCAATTTATCTGTAAATAGCTGCATCAGGAAGCTCTTAAAACTCAGGACAGATAACATGAAACCACTGAAACATTCCCACTATTCACAATCAAAATAAACTAGCTAATTTTAATGTACACTGAATTACTTCAGACTACATATGTACACATTCAAGGAAACATCTTATAGGTAGAATTAACAGTAAAGTGTTACGTGATGAGTTGGCTTTGCCGATATATTCACCTTTGTTCTAAAAAGTGCTTTGAAATATCAGACTCAGATCACAGAACTTTCTCTTAGCTGTGTGAGAAAAAGAATGTTCTTTTTCCAGTAATTGGCAACATCAGAAAAATATCCGAGTTTGAAAATTATATCTACTTGGCGCCAGATCCTGATTTCCAGTACTGGGAATGGTATTTTGTCCTGTCTTGGATAGTAGAAAGGGATAAGCTAAAAATAAACCTTAGACCAACTACCCATATAGATCAAACTAGACACTGTAAAGAAACAGTGGCTGTTGAGCCAATGATTCATTATGAAGAGACAAACCTCTACCTAAAATGTCAACTAATGAAGGGCTCCACTTTGATTACTTGCTAACACTAGGGAAGACAGGCCAGATATCATTCATTCAGTTTTATGTTCCAAAGCCAAATCACTTAGAAATTAATTTTAAAAAAAATTAACTCTTGGAGTTAATAAGCTCATAATCCTTTGATTTCAGGTAGCTGGGAAAAACCTGTCTTAACTAGTTTGCACTGTACTTGGAGGGAGGAGCTAATGAACTATGTATGTATCTGGAGCACCAAACCTCAGAGGGGAAAAAAGGTAGCAGAAAATCACTGAAGGTCAGTTTTAGCCTTCCCCTTATGCGGGTGAGCAGGGGGTAGGAGAAGAAGAGGACATGAAGAACCTACCCCTCACTTTGCACTGCATGCATAAGGGGGCCAAGCAGAATTGCAGCTCATCTACTCCAGGGGTGCAAAGAGCTCCTCATGCTCTGCCATCTGTGGAGGGGTATGGTGCTCCAAATGGAGTGGGGAAGAGGTGGAACCACAGCTCCGATCCCTATGCGTCTTATAAAACACACCAGCAGAGCTGGCCAGCTGCACAGGAGAAGACTAAGTTGCACCCCTCAAAGGGCCACTAGCAGGTGCAAAGCCACTGTACAGCCACTCCAAGTAGCTATTCTACCTCCCTAAGGCAAAATGGCTCCTGGTAGACCTGGCTGTGTTGAATTTCACAAACTGAGCCATTATCATGCATATTCAATACACAGCTTTCCCTTTACACTTTATTTTTTCCTAAGGACATTTCCTAAAAACATAGCAAGTGTGACTCATCCCATCATCCTTAAGCTTCCCTGCACCACCAACTGAGCGGAAATTCACAGCTCAGTTTCTTTCTCTCTGAGGTGCCTGACAACAGTTGTTCCCTAGCTATCAGTCTACACAACTAATACACAAGTAGTTCCAGTTATCTTAAATAAAAGTAGTTTACTTAGTTTAGGGTATCAAGTATCAGAGGGGTAGCCGTGTTAGTCTGGATCTGTGAATCTGTGAAAAGCAGCAGAGAGAAAAAGCAGCAGAGAATCCTGTGGCACCTTATAGACTAACAGACGTTTTGGAGCGTGAGCTTTCGTGGGTGAATACCCACTTCGTCAGACGCTCTGACGAAGTGGGTATTCACCCACGAAAGCTCACGCTCCAAAACCTCTGTTAGTCTATAAGGTGCCACAGGATTCTCTGCTGCTTTTAGTTTAGGGTAGAAAGCAAAGAGAAAAATCAAACACATTATATAGCACATAAAACAGCCAGATTAAAAATACTTCCAAAGTCTAGCTAGCAAGTCTCCAAGCTTAGTAACAGAAGTCGGGACGTTCTCTATAGACCATATATTACTCATCTGTCTCTTCTCTTTTGTAGCCCAACAAATTGACTTCCAATATTTCCCTGAAAGAAGAGGGGCCTTTGGTATCTAGCCAGTGTCTCTCTTTCTAGCTCCATTTCTCCCCAGTGTATCTTTAAAGTGTAAAGTGTATCACACTAAGGCCTTGGCTACACTGGTGCTTTACAGTGCTGCAACTTTCTCGCTCAGGGGTATGAAACACACACTCCCCTGAGCACTGCAAGATACAGCGCTGTAAAGCGCCAGTGTAAACAGTGCTGCAGTGCTGGGAGCCGGGCTAATCCCCATGAGGAGGTGGAATACGTGCAGCGCTGGGAGAGCTCTCTCCCAGCGCTGGCGCTGTGACCACACTCACACTTCAAAGCACTGCACGGCAGCACTTTGAAGTTTCGAGTGTAGCCAAGCCCTAATATCAAGCATTGTGTTTTAAAATGAGGTAAGTAACCATGATTTAGCACAACTTTCCTGGTCTACACTAAAAGCCAAATAGTGTTTACAGGGCCGGCTCCAGGCCACAGTGCACCAAGAGCGTGCTTGGGGCGGCACGCCACGGGGGGCGCTCTGCCAGTTGCTGGGAGGGAGGCAGGCGGCTCCGGTGGACATGCCGCAGGTGTGCCTATGGAGGGTCTGCTGGTCCCACAGCTTCGCTAGACCTGCCACAGGCGTTCCTGCGGACGGTCTGCTGGTCTCACGGCTCCGGTGGACCTCCCGCAGACATGCCTGCGGCAGCTCCACCAGAGCCACGGAACCATCAGACCCTCCGCAGACACGCCTGCGGGAGGTCCACTGGAGCCGCGGGACCGGCAAGCGGCAGAGCGCCCCCCGCGGCATGCTGCCATGGAGAAATTGCTAGAGCCGGCCCTGAGTGTTTAATATCATATTAGCTAACCCTTTTAAAACATGTTGCTTTTTTCTAGCATAAACATGGCTAGTGAGTCCAGGTGTTAGTGTTCATTAACATGTTATATATTAACTTATTCTTAGGCCAAGTAATAGCACATAAGTCCAGTGACACTTCCAACTTACTGGATTCATATTTTCTCTAGGTATGCCACGTCTTCCCTTCCATTAATTTCTTTGGGTTTGCAGCTGCATTTCCATTCTTCCACCAATTTTCAAAGATGTCTTGGAACCTGTTTAAGTAGTGATTCCTTTAAATGGGATACACAAATGTTCTGTATAAAAACGAATCCAGTAGTTCATATGATTTAACATCAGTACCGTGGAGCACTTCAAAGTATACGTCACGCCTCTTATGTGTTTGAGGACACAACTTCCTTGGAGCAGTTTGCTAGCATGCTAATGAACACTTTCACCCTAGGGATTCTCCCTGTTTACTTGGTTCCTACAGTATGGAAAGTAAAAGTTCACAGAAAAAGAATTATATTCCTATAATGATATATAACTGTATCTGCTACAGCAGTTCATTATGTTATTATATATACAAAAACTGCATTAAAAGAATAATAAGGTGGCAAAATTAATGACTCAAAAGTTAGAAAATGCCAGAATCAAGGCTGTCTGTGAAACCTTAATTCAGCCACTTTGTGTGTATGCATGAGACAGCCTTCATTTACATTACCACATACCATTTTTTCCCACGGGACTGCTGCTTCATTCAGTACACATGATGGAGCTGCTCTGGAGATGAATCAGGGTTGTGTAGCGAATGAGACTGTTGTTTCCTCTGTGCTCTCCTGGCTCTCAGTTCCTATGTCGTATGTCAGAGTGGCTCCAGGAGAAGCAACCGTTGGCAAAACCCTGCTCAGCCACCGCATTGCTCAGTTGCTCTACAGGACCATCTAGTCCAGGGGTCTCAAACTCAAATGACCATGACGGCCACATGAGGACTAGTACATTGGCCCGAGGGCCGCATCACTGACACCTCCCCACCACTGCTCTCAGCCCCGCCCCTACTCTACTCCTTCCATGAGGCCCCGCCCCTGCCCCATCTCTTCCCACCCCTTCCCTGCCCCCATTCCAACCCCTTCCCCAAAATCCCCACCCCAACTCCGCCCCTCCCTTCCCCCAGGGGGTGCAGGAGGGGTGTGGGGTGTGGCAGGGGCTCAGGGCAGGGAATTGGGGTGTGGGGTGCAGGAGGGATGAGGGGTGCAGCAGGGGGTCAGGGCAGCGGGTCAGGGTGCAGGAGGGGTGCAGCAGGGGGCTCAGGGCATGGAGTTGGTGTGGGGTGCAGCAGGGGATCAGGGTGCAGGAGGGGTGCGGCAGGGGGCTCACGGCAGTGGGCTGGGGTGCAAGGTGTGGCAATAGGCTCAGGGCAGGGGGTCAGATGCAGGTAAGGGGGTTGGGGTGCAGGAGGGGTGCAGGGTGCAGCAGAGGGCTCAGAACAAGGGGTCAGGGTGCAGCAAGCAGCTCAGGGAAGGGAACTGGGGTGCAGGAGGGGTGCAGGGTACAGCAGGGGGTTCGGGCAGGGCATTGAGTGCAGGGTGTGGCAGGCAGCTCAGGGTAGGGGGTTGGGGTGCTGGGGGTGCAGCAAGGGGTCAGAGTGCAGGGTACAGCAGGGGGTTGGGGTGCGGCAGGGGACTCGGGGCAGTGGGTTGGAGTGGAGGAGGAGTGTGGCAGGGGGTGGCAAAGGGCTCAGGGCAGGGGGTTCAACTGCAGGAGGAGCTTGAGGGGCGGGCTTTGGCCCGGCGCACACTGGGGTCAGGGCAGACTGCCTGCCTGTCTACCCGCCCTACTCCCGTGCTGCTCTGGGAAGCGGCTGGAACATGGGGGAGCAAGGGCACAGGGGTGTATGTTGCTGTTGCTTTAGGCACTGCCCTCAGCATCTCCCCTTGGCCGGGAACAGGGAACTGCAGCCAATGGGAGCTGCTGGGGGCGGTGCCTGAAGCAATATCAACACATGCCCCTGCGTCTCTCTTCCCTCACTTTCTGCTTCCTGGAGCAGCACAGGGGCAGGGCAGGCAAGAAGGGAGCCTGCCCTGCCCCCAGTGCACACAGGGACAGAGCCACTCTACGTAAACGCTTGGGGGGCTGTGAGGAGCTTGCGGACTGCAGAAAATAACCGCATGATTGAGACCCCTGGTCTAGTCAGAGATAGGAGCTCTGAGTTCACTGTAGATGGAATCTTCAGAAAATTTAGTAGCCAAAATCTAACAAGTCTCTACTGATAACACACAAACACTGATTTTCAGAGGTTTATAGTTCGGGAACATTCGAGAAATGTTTAAATGGATGGCAAAAGGCACATCCTGACATCAAGGGAAATCCCTGGCTAATTTTAAAGGATAGAGGCATTAGAGTTTCTCAGTGAAATGGTTCTAAGCATTTTTTAAAACCTGGGCAAAACACATTTTCCCCTAATTGTATTCTCAGAAATGGCAGAACTGTTTAAGCTGAAACATTTAAAAAAAAAACAAAAAACCAACCAACCAACCAAAAACCATCTCTGCCTGAAGTTTAAAATGGTTTAAGTTTGGCTAAATTATAAGTATAGCTGGGTGAATAATGGATTTTTGTATATATTGGTAAGAAAAAAAGAAAAGAAAAGAAAAGATTATGTTTGGATTGAACCAAAGATCAAAATCAAATCAAAAAGTAAAAAATAAATTTGTTTCTGGTCAAAACATTTTGTTCCACCAACAACAAAATGTTTTGTTTTGATTCCTAACTTTTTTGGTTTTATAATTTTTTAAATAAAATTCAAGAGAAAATTTTGAAACAAAGTTGTTTGAATCAAAAATAAAAACATTTCATTTCAAAAATTTCAAAACAAAACATTTTAATTTTTTCAGATTTAATGTTAGTTTTTCTTCTAGCCAAAATAATTTAGCAAAATCAACAGGAATTTGCTATATGTTTCAGTGTCACCAAATAACCTTTTTTTGATGAAAAATGCATTTGGTGGAAAAACTTCATTCAGCTCTAGTTATATGCAAATAAAAACAGGCTCAATAAGAACCTTCACAGGGTTTTATAACTTTAACTAGAGGCAACACTACTTGCATTGCTTATCAAATACACACACATACACAGTACTATAGCAGTTGTAACGACACAGAACAACAAAGCACTGATTATCAGAAAAGAGTATGACTCATCTCTGAGGCTAAAGTCCATAGAAAGACTGACATTTCAAAGAGAAGCCTTTTGACAAAGTAAAAAAGTTTGTGAGAAAAATCAAGTGAGAAAAACCTCCTTTTTTTACTTGCTTAGAAAACATTATGATTGATGGCTTAAGAGAATTTTATCAGGCTCTATGAGCAAGTTCACATTTGGGCTAAGAACCAGAAAAAACAGTTGCAAACCTATTCTGTAACTGTTCTTCGAGATATGTTGTATATGGCCAGTGCATTGGAATTGGAGAACTTTTTCCTACAGCGGTACCCTTTGGGGAAGAGCATGCACCCTCATGTGCTTGTGCTATCTGCTAGGAGCATAAAAGGGCAGGCTGCCCCAACCACTCTCACTTCCTTTACACATTGAAGACCATGCGTGTGATAACTCAGATGAAGAGGAGAAGGAGCGTGGGGTGTAGAATGGATGTGTGCAACACATCTGGAAGAACAGCAGTTATGGAACAGATTATAACTATTTTGCCTTCGTCAAGTGTTGCACATGTCCATTCCACTTGAGTGAATCACAAGCAGTTCCTGATGGAGGAAGGTATCAGAGTCTATCTAAACAAGGACTGCAACACTACTCTCCCAAATTAGCATGGTCTCTGGAGGCCGGGGAGATGGTATAATGCAGGGGTCGGAAATCTTTCAGAAGTGGTGTGCCGAGTCTTCATTTATTCACTCTAATTTAAGGTTTCACGTGCCAGGAATACATTTTAACATTTTTAGAAGGTCTCTTTCTATAAGTCTATAATATATAACTAAACTATTGTTGTATGTAAAGTAAATAAGGTTTTAAAATGTTTAAGAAGCTTCATTTAAAATTAAATTAAAACGCAGAACCCCCCGGACTGGTGGCCAGGACCCAGGCAGCGTGAGTGCCACTGAAAATCAGCTTGTGTGCCACCTTTGGCACGAGTGCCATAGGTTACCTACTCCTGCTATAATGAGTGGTAAATGTACAAACCAAAGACCAAGGGGCAACAGTGCAAATGTCAGAAATGGGAATATAAGCTAAGAAAGGCGCTTAAGTCCTTTTGGAGTGACCTAATGCCCCATTAGCTAGGTCATAACAAATGAATATAAGTGGAAATCCAGATGGAGATCCTTTGGGAGGTAACTGGTTTCCCTTTCATTCAATCAGCAAATGAGGAGATGCCCAAAAAGTCTTTAGTCCTGTCCAAATAGAAGGCCAATGCCCTTCTAATGTCTTGCATAAATCTTTGTGAGAGTGAGGCTTCAGAAAGAAGGCTGGCAAACAGTCTGATTCAAATGAAACTCCAAAATCCCTCCATAAGAACTTTTGGGTGAGGACATAGGGCCACTTTGTCCTTGTTTTAAATAGCTGTATACGGAGAGTCAGTCATGAGAGCCTGGAGCACAACCACCCTCCTAGCTGAGTTAACAGCTATTAAAATGCAACTTGGGTTTCAAAGGAAGTTCCATCAATCCTGAAAGAACCAAGTTTAAGTCCTAGGAATGAATTGTATCTTTTACATAAGGGAAGAGTCTGTCCAAACCTTTCAAGAATCTGATAGTGATAGGATCGGAAGACACAGGCTTGCCAGCTATAAGAGGACAAAATGCAGTGAGGTGTTCCCTCAGTGAGCTAACTCACAGCCCCATTTGCTTTAGGTGAAGAAGGTCATCCAGGACAAACTGGATAATAGCCTTGGAAAGAGACGTATTCGATTTTACAAAGTATGTATATCTCAGGGTATGTATATCTTCTTATTACTTAAAATTACTTATTACTGAACAGCCACAGAACAGGCAGACTCCAGAGAATCTAACCATTGAGCATCCAGGTGGTTAGATGCAGACTGATCAGGTTGGGATATGCAGCCTAGCCAAAATTTTGTGATATTATGACTGGATCCAAAAGAAGGGAAACTAGATCTTGAATGGAGAGGTTCAACAGTGGTTTGAGCATTGCCCTCCTCAACCCAGGGTTGAGAGTTCAATCCTTGAGAGGGGCATTTGGGGATCTGGGGCAAAAATCTGTCTGGGAATAGGTCCTGCTTTGAGCAGGGAGTTGGACTAGATGATCTCCTGAGGTCCCTTCCAACCCTGATATTCTATGATTCTATTAACAGATCTGAAAACCAATTTTGACAAGGCCAGGGAGGGAGAAGTCTGCATGAGTGGTTTGCTGCTCTCAACCAAAAAGTCAAACAGACTACTTGGAAATTGATGGCTGTCCTGGTGTAATAGATGTAGGACATTTTAATAGGGTTGCCAGGGCTGTCTTAGACTTACTAGGGCCCAGGGCCAAAGCCTGAGCTCTATCGCCTGGGGCTGAAGCCTGAGCCCCACTGCCCGGGGTGGCGTGGCTCAGGTTACAGCCCCCTGCCTGCAGCTGAAGCCCTTGGGCTTCAGCTTTGGCTCCCCCACGCGGAGTGGTCAGGGTCAGGCTTTGGCCCCCTTACCAGGGGCAGTGGGGCTCAGGCAGCCTCAAGCTTCAGTCCCCCTTCCTGGGGTGATGTAGTAATTTTTATTGTCAGAAAGGGGTTGTAGTGCAATGAAGTTTGAGAACCTCTGATGTAGGAGGTGGAGGCAGAGATCTCCTCCTTTTAAACTCATGCCATGTCTGAGGTGTCAGTCTGACTCACTGGTTAGTATGATGGATATTTTTGGTGGATCTGAGGCTTAAACTGCTTCTTTTTTACAGCAGGAGTATAAATGACCAAAGATTTTAGGGTCATCCTGGAATCTTTTAAGGAGGACAGAGCCTCATCCATTTTGTCCGAGAACAAATGTGGTGGCAGTTTGCCATTCTAAATTGTAAACTGGCTTTCACTCAAACAAATCAATTTTTTAGGCTCTTTGTCCTTGGGAGTCAATTTTATCTGGCTTTGCCTCAATTTTTTGATTATAGCTGTCACAACTAAAGACACTAGGATAACATGCAAGTCAAAATATTCATGCCCCTGAGCTTGACACCTCTTCTCTGTTCTTTTGGCCGTGGATGCTAAAGAAGAGGGAGTCTGTCAAAGGATTTTGGTGAGCCCCAAGCCACACTAGTAGGGGCATGAATGGTGGTCGTTTTGAACCAAACACACCCTGAATCCCCAGAGAACTCCCCAATCCTCTTCAAAGGCTCCTTGTAAATGTTATAGTCATCGGTGACAGGAAATGATGACTCAAAGACAGTAGCCTCATCGGGGGTGTATTAGTGTATCAGGCTGGTTTGTTAGTAAAAGAACCTCTGAGAAAGGAAGAAGAATAGCTGTAGATAAATCCTCATGTACCTGATGGGCACTAGAGGCAGTACCAAGCTGGGGAACAGCATCTTGTTGGTGAAGCTGGCCTATCGTTGGTATCAAGGATAGTCCCAGTTGGGAAACAGCACTCAGAAGGTGGGCTAGTGTCATATTTGTATCGAGGACGTTAGGACTTTGTCCTGCCAGTGCCATCCAATCTCATCCAATACCAACAAGAGGACCTCAAATCTGGGGGAACTCCCCATAACTTCCAGAAGGGCCAATTTCCTACAATATAACTAAAAACCTTATTGAATTAAGTTTATATATCTTTGGGATCCATTGTAATAAATGCAAAATTTATGTATTATTGTGGGTTAGGATTGTATGTAACCTCTCTAGAGGAGAAAAGTGATCTGAGGCCTGGGAGTTCAGAGGACTATATGGAAAACGTGCCAGAAAAGGATTTTGGGAACAATTATATGAAGTGGATTTTCTGGGGAATACCTAGCGAGAGGTTAATGCAAACCCCCCAGCTCTCGCTATGTTAAACCCCAGCCTTCTGAAGCTATGTCCTGAGGAGTGGGTCATTGTCTGCTGATTACGTGATGCCTGAGACAAGATCAAAGGCCCGAGTGCTTGAAGAAACAGCTGAACTACCCAGTCTGAATTCTGGTTCTGAATCTGACACAGTTGTGAACTTGCAACCATGGGGGAAACCCAGTTGTGGGTTTTGAAGGACTGACACCTACTACAGTTAGGGTGACCTCTGGTAAGCCTTTTAGCTCATGTGTATGTTTTTATTGTTTTTAGGATGCTTTTTCTGTAATACTTTCACCTTAAGAATAAATACACTTGCTTAGAAAGAGCTGTGTGATAACTTGCAACTGCTTGCAATTACGCTGTTCCTAGCCTTCAAAGAGAAAGAAAAGCACAAACAATGGCCTTTTAGGCAGTCTGGGTGGCTGGAGATATCACAGCGTAAATCCAGGGAGCTGTGCAACTTAGAAATCTCTGGTCAAGAGTGAGAGAGATATAGGTCTTTGCCCAAGAGGTAACAGCTGGGAGCTGGAAACCTTTAAATAGGAGAGGAATACAGGTGCTGTTATCCTGAAACTGTGACAGAGTCATCCTGCACGAGCAGCAAATCTAGTACTAACAAATGTAAAGGTGCCATGCCACCACATATGCCTTGGCCGTAGGTGGTACTGATAAAACAGCTGGGGGAACAAAACTCAAAGTCTCAGACAAAGCAGGAAATTGAGTAGTTTTTGACGGTATCCCTTGACTTGGCAGAATTGACCACTTGGTACGGTTCACGGCAGAATGCAGTAAAGGGGATCACCTGTCCAATGATGCCAACATTTAAACTGATTTCTCCTTATGGGAGTCATTTAGGGAACTGGGGTAAAAATCTGTCTGGAGATTGGTCCTGCTTTCAGCAGGGGGTTGGACTAGATGACCTCATAGACTCATAGGTCAGAAGGGACCAATATGATCATCTAGTCTGACCTCCTGCACAAAGCAGGCCACAGAACCCTACCCATCCACTTCTATAACAAACCCCTAACCTATGTCCGAGTTATTGAAGTCTTCAAATTGTGGTTTGAAGATCTCAAGCTGCAGAGAATCCACCCTGATTTTCTATGATTATGAGGAATGGTGTCTTCTATCCCACTCCCTTTGGCACAGAGAAGCTGCTAAGTCTGGCAGCACCCTCTTGGAGGGGGTTTAGACAGAATTTTCCCATATTGAGTAGCTGGGTATTGAATGAGGGCACATAGTTGCCTCCATCAGAAGATCTCTAAAATAAACCACTCTGCCATTTTTGGTTCAGGGTTTAAAAACCTTGCAGATGGGGCACTTATCGCAAACACGGTCCTCAGCCAAAAACTTTAAGTAGCTGGAGTAAGGACTGCTGATTGGCATCAACTTACTGCAGCCAGAACAGTGCTTGAAGCCTGGAGACTTTGGGATACCCATATACAGAACAAAACTCAATAAAAACAAAGAAAAGGGAGGTAAATGGAAACATAATTCTAAGAAGATCTGTTTGGAAAGTGTATTTTATTTCCCATTAAAAATTTTAGGAGAAAATGAAAGTTTATTTTTGTCAAAAATTTTCATTGGCAGTTATTGGATTTTTCCAAAATGCCAAAACTGAGGATTTTTTTTTGTTTTTTTCAGTGAAATCTGAAATTTTTGACAGAAACAGAATATTTTTCATGAAAGTTTAATTAAAATGGCATTTTACATCAGAAAAAAAATAGTTGGTAAAAAAATTTCAGCCAGCTCTAGTTCTAAGTGTATTCCCAGCCACAACTATGTTGAAGCTACTGCAGATTCCCATTAAATTAACTATTTTCTCTTACCAAAAAAACAAAAACAAAACAAAAAACCACTTCTTCCAGAACACAAAGCCCGATTAGAGCCACAACTACTTTTAGGAAGACTTCCTAAAATGTGGCGTCAGTAGATTTGGTGTTTCTCATCATGTAGATGTGCACGTGCACATACACACAAAATGGTCTTTTGGTTAAAGCACTGGACTGGGATTCAGAACTGTTCTCTTCCTAATATACTAGACACTTCCCATGTGAATGTGACTGTCTACAACTGTACTATGCTAGAGTGTAGTTTTACAATCTGCCCTGAGTAAGGGGTAGCGCATAGTTGCACCGGCTCAGGACCAGACCAGGAGTGACTTGGAGTCACAATCTACTCTGCACTGGCCAGTACATGGGTGTGGAAGGAAGGCAGGGAGCTAAGGTTCACCTATGCCTGCTCATTCTTCAGTACAGGAGGAAGAATAGTAGGCCTGTGGCTGCTGCTTTTCCTCCAGTGCTGCTACTTGTGATATGGGCAGCAAGTGCAGGGGGAATAAGATGGTTCCTTGGATCCCTGCATGAGCAGGCAACAAGCGAGGGTCACTAGTACATTAGTTCCTCATGTGTATAACAAAGATAATACTCTCCCAACACCAGAGTTTTGTGAAGATAAAATTAATTAATGTTTGTGAGGTGTTCAGATACTCTGGTACCACACTATACAACAGAGAACTCTATAAAAATAAATTCACTGATCGTTATCTTTCTAGAATTCATTTTTAGCTGCTGTCAGAAGGGAACCTGGCATCCCAGTTCCTAATTTTCCAGAACGAGAGAGAGAGAGAGAGAGAGAGAGAGAGAGATATTTTTTTCTCTTTTTCAAAAACATGCTTCATTGGCAGATCTGAGATTGTAAAAGAGCTATCAGTCTCTCTCCCCTTATGATGGGGGAGTGAGAATTTAACAACAGGAAGCTACCTACAACAGCACCAGATATGTTGCTCTATTTCTGTGGAGAAACGCAAATCCAAGTCAAATCATTTGCAAGAATATGTCATGGAATAAGAAGCACGAGAAACCCATCTGCAACACAGCTACAAGAGATTCCCAGCACAACTGATTGAGGAGTCAGCCAAAGAGCCAGATGCTAGTGCCAGAAAAATAGTATTTCACAGCTTGCCATCTAAACCCCTGACTGCCAGCCAGGAAAATGAGAAATAGTACTATGTAATGGTGACAGCACTTCAGTACTTGACTAAAACTTTATTAATAAACATTACATTTAAAATGGTCGATGAAGTAAGGTTTCAAAAGGACAAAAAGTGCTCTAACAATACTTGTCCGAGAAAACATTCCAAGTGAAAACATGTTTGAAAAATTATTTTGAAGAACTATTTATATGCTATTTTTATTCAATAATTGGAGTAAGAGGAAAAAGACCATGTTAATCAATTTCATTGGGGAGATTTAGTAATGCATAGACCATTTGGGACATGCTCTTTAATGTGTATGGATAAATGTAACACTCAGTGCAGCCTAGAAGAACACAAGGGTGGGATTTTCAGAAGCACTCAGCACTGGCCTAACCTTGCTTCTACTGCAGCCAATGGAAGAAGAATTAAGCCATTACTGAAAGTTTTGGAGAATCTCATCCTAAATGTTCAAGAAACATTTCTGTAGGGTGATCTGACATACTTGGTATATTTTTGACATCTCATTTATTGTCGTTAGTATTCTATTATACTAAACTTTTGATACAGTCTCCCATAGTATTCTTGCCAGCAAGTTAAAGTAGTATGGGCTGGATGAATGGACTATAAGGTGGATAGAAAGCTGACTAGATCATCGGGCTCAACGGGTAGTGATCAATGGCTCCATGTCTAGTTGGCAGCAGGTATCAAGTGGAGTGCCCCAAGGGTCGGTCCTGGGGCTGGTTTTGTTCAATATCTTCATTAATCACCTGGAAGATGGCACGGATTGCACCCTCAGCAAGTTTGCAGATGACACTAAACTTGGAGGAGTGGTAGATATGCTGGAGGGTAGGGACAGGATACAGAAGGACCTAGACAAATTAGAGGATTGGGACAAAAGATATCTGATGAGATTCAACAAGGCCACAAGTGCAGAGTCCTGCACTTAGGGTGGAAGAATCCCATGCACTGCTACAGACTAGAGACCAAGTGGCTAGGCAGCAGTTCTGCAGAAAAGGACCTACGGGTTACAGTGGACAAGAAGCTGGATATGAGTCAATACCGTGCCCTTGTTACCAAGAAGGCTAACAGCATATTGGGCTGTATAGGAGCACTGCCAGCAGATTGAGGGATGTGATCATTCCCCCCTATTCGACATTGGTGAGGCCTCATCTTGAGTACTGTGCCCAGTTTTGGGCCCCACACTACAAGAAAGATGTGGAAAAATTGTAAAGAGTTCAGCTGAGGGCATCAAAAATTATTAGGGGGCTGGAGCACATGACTTATGAGAAGAGGCTCAGGGAACTGGGTTTATTTAGTCTGTAGAAGAGAAGAATGAGGAGGGATTTGATAGCTGCCTTCAACTACCTGAAAGGGGGTTCCAAACAGGATGGAGTTAGGCTGTTCTCAGTGGTACCAGATGACAGAACAAGGAGTAATGGTCTCAAGTTGCAGTATGGGAAGTTTAGGTTGGATATTAGGAAAAACTTTTTCACTGGGAGGGTGAAGCACTGGAATGGGTTACCTAGGGAGGTGGTGGAATCTCCTACCTTAGAGGTTTCTACAGTCAGGCTTGACAAAGCCCTGGCTGGGATGATTTAGTTGGGGATTGGTCCTGCTTTGAGCAGGGGGGTGGACTTGATGACCTCCCGAGGTCCCTTCCAACCCTGATATTCTATGATTCTATTAGAAGTTCTATCAAAACATGTACATTGTCCAGCAACAATTAAAGTGTTAAACATGGTGGTACACAAGCTTGGTAGATATACAAAGACAAGTTCTGTTTGGTTGCACTACGACCAGAGAATTCACTGGTAATACTTTGGATGTAATTTTTCAAGACTGCTGTATAGAACTATGTTTTGAAGCACTTTTATAGCTGAGTAGAGCTCTTTGGGCTGCTACTGTTGAAATTTAAAAGAAAAAATAAAACTTCAAATTGAAATAGATGCCTAGGTATCAGAAGGGTCATGGTTCTAGCAGCCCATTAAAGAGCACCAGGATGCAATTCAAGTCACAATTGTGACAAGACAGCAAATGTGAGCAATTGTTCTGGGAACTTGTTGGCTACTGGAGTTTGAAGATCAAATTTACATACTAACTAATGCCGCTATTGGTATGTTTAGGAAGTTTTTGCCTAGCTGAGGTGCCAACATTAGGAAAATAGGGGACATTAGGGACATTCCCATTCTATCATCCACCAGCATGGTAATTATGTGGCAATTTAGTGCCACAACTTTAAAAAAAAGATTAAAGAACAGGTTCACTGTGGATTGATTAGTATTTAGAAATATACTATATATTCAGTGTACATTCCACATCATTAAATGCATGCAAATGTAGCATATCAATTTAATTGTGTGCATAATTTTAAACTGTGTGGCAATATTGTTGTTAAGCGAAAAATTTAAATAATTTAAAATAAAAAAATTAAATAATGTAAATGGCATAACACTGTGTGTGTGTGTACACACACCCCCACCCCCACCCCCTGTAAATATAAACTTAATTATAAAGAAAATAGGAACATTGAATAAAATGCTTATCATTTAAAGGTAAGTTACTATATCTAATGCAATATTATAGATGTGTTTTATTCATACCACTTACCTAGGCAAATTCACTTCCCAAACATTGCTGCAGATCTTTTACACAAAATGCCAGCATCACAAAATAGAAGATTTAAAAATAATAAATATACCACTGGACAATTAACAACTTTTGGAGGTTACTACACAGAACTACACAGTACTGGTATAGATTAGTATTCACTTTGTTTTCTCTTTTGCACACAAAGAGAAGTTTATATACCACTATATTCACAAACGTTGCTCAACCCTTGTTAACTCTTCCGTTGCTCCACAATACAGTGGCATGCAATGTTATATTCACATCAGTGACTTCCAGATAGGAACTGTCAAGACTTATATTACTCAATGTCAATTTTTATTAGCTAGGTCTGCACAAATTGGTATATCCTCCTAAAAATGCCACATCAAAGCCTTGAGACAAAATTTCAGATCTAATATAAATCATTTTTTCCAGTTTAAATGAACTTCCTTTTAATGTGATTAATTTACATTGGCAGCTGACACACAAATACAGGTACATACCAAAACCAGGATAGAAAGTCAAAGTGTGTGGTACCTCATATTTGAGCTCTGTACAATATGAGTTTCTTGTATTGCTATACAATAATAAACAACTGGAGATTTGGTCTAGAAAACTGTGCTCTTATCGCTAGAACAGGACAACTGGAGTCCTGAAACTTGGGTTCTGTTTCTAATGGAAGCTTTGCTACAGATTTCAATGAGTGTGGGATAAGGCATCTGTAAAATAGGATAATGCTCATCCATCTTTTTATAAGTACAAGAGCCTCTGATGAAACTATGTAAGTGCAAGGATATTATGCACAAGAAAAGCACATTAACCTTGGAGTGCACTGTTTTTGAATTAATGCAAAAAGCAGCAGCTGCAGCATGAAAGACAAGAATTTTAGGTCTGGGCTACTGATTTTAATTATTTTTTAAGGCAGGTGCAGACTGTAATGCTATATGTCATCTACACGCTTCCCTATAACAAGGAAAGTAAAATGCACTAAGCACTTTTCAAATGGTGATGAAACATACGCAGAGACCATCTACAAAGATCAGATTAAATGCATAGCTTGTTTACACACAAGATATTGTTGGTACAAACATTGGTCCAGATCCTGCCATTCATTTGTGTAAGCATAAGGGTCCACCCATGTAGCTGTACCATAAAAATGAATGGTCTCTGGACAGGCACAAGGATCTGCCTGTGCTGATTAGAATGCAGGCTTAGGGTCTCATTTATATTTAAAAGACATTTTAAAGCTCAACATGAGATCAATAGGTCAAGGCGCAATTAAAGATGCCAACAACATTTAATTGCTTTACTAAAGTAATTATATTAATAGTACATTATATATCACATACTAAGGGAATAACTAAGAGAATCATTAAGATCAACTGTGGTAGAAGACAGACATGCATTAACAGGAACATTATACTACTCCCCATTCATTACTACTTTTCATTTGTTGAACACATGTTTACAACAGGACCAAATAATTAATTTGAATATTTAATCAGGCTATCAATTTTTAATTATCATATATGTATTGCATGGCATGAGATGTTTACTTTAAAAAAAATCACTCAAAAGCTACAGTAACATGAAAAATGTTTTGTTTTTGCTTAGCAATATGGGAAGAGAGCCTGCTATGCTGGATCAGCCCATCTACCTTGATCCTCTAACAGCAGCCAAAACCTGTTGCTTCAAGAGAATGTGAAAATTATAAATTGCACTTATTTAATTTTGTACGTGGAGAGAGAACTACTTCCTGATCCCCACTGATAATCAGTTTACATACTGAAATACAAGATCTGACTACCTATTTCATTGCTGTAAATTGCAAACGCATTGTGATTTATTTAAAAGTTTAGAACTGTAGGTGCCTGATATAAGTTGAGAGTTACGTAGAGGTGAAATATCCGGGGCTGAAAATAAGCATATAGCTTCTGGTTTAAACTGTAAACAAGATTTCTTCATGCCTTGTCTCCACCTGCCCACTCCCAAGTTAACTGAGGAGCCAAAGTCCTCATAACCAAAAACTCCATCCCATAACCCCTGTAAATGTCAGCACTGTTCCAGTCAAAGGATGCAACCACCACAGCTAGATACCAGAATACAAACACCTAGGGGAGACTACAATAGCCACTGAATTATCCTACCTACCCATTCCCTACCCAGTTCATTTCTCAATCTTCCTACAAGCACTTCCCAAACAAAATAAATCACACTGCCATTGATCTGTAACCTCATCCCCATTACCATCAAATACAACTCCCCTCTGTTTGAGATCCCAGAACAGGGACAGATTACTTTTAACATCTATATTTAGACTGAAGAGAAATTGACAGCTTTTGTCCTTTTAAGTTCAGGCCTTTATGGTGTGTCTACAGTGCATTAAAAGACCTGCAGCATGGCCTCAGCTGGCTCCCATCAGCTGCGTCATGCTTGCAGGGCTATGAAATTGTAGTGTAGACATTTGGGCTTGAGCTGGAGCCCAGGCTCTAAGGTCTGAGCCTGAATGCCTACATTGAAATTTCATAGCTCTGCAGCCCAAGCCCTGCAAGCTCAAGTCAATTGGCACAGGCTGTGAGATTCAGTGCTGCGGATGTTTTAACACAGTGTAGACATACCTTAAATGTAAATCTTCATTCAAGAATTAATTTGAGTGATCTACTGTTCTTGAGTTAGTCTACCTCAAGAGATGATAACCACACTGTGAAACACTCACATTATTGTGTCCACACCGACATGGTATTCACTTGTTTGTGAATCCTCTGACTCTTAGCACTGCAGTAAGCTAAGCTGATTTTGAATTCTTTCCCAGTGGACTATGGGGGGAACTTGTCTGTTTTTTTGGGCACACGGGTGAAAATTGTGGGATGGCATTAGAGAGCTTGCAGCGCTTGAGTGGCACTAACCTATGTCTACATTAGAATGCTGACAAGTTGTGCTCACTTAAGTTTTAGTCTATACCCCCTTTTGGGCTGGCCAACTCAAATTAACAGCACCACAGATCTTGAGTTAAGAGCTTTGTGTGCAGACAGGATTGAAGTTCGGAGCAACAGTTGTGTTAACTTTGCAGTGCAGACAAGCCTCAAGAGTTTTGTGGATGTTTGCTTTTTGTTTTTGCATCTCCTGCAACAGTTGTTGATATCACCAAAACACAAAGCCTGCATCTAACAACAGAGTAGCAGGGTGATGGCTGCTCTCCTTCCTGCTTTCACATTACCCCACACAGGCTTGGTAATTGGCTGCTTAACTCTTGTCATGAAGGACAGTGCAATTCCAAGCTTCTCCTCCCCTCTCTGGGGGCATGGAGAGGTACACACACGCCCTCTCCAGAGTCTAGAGATAAAATACTCTCTACTGGTCAGGAGACGGTAACAGATAAACCCATACAGTATGGCACAGAATACAATGATTTTTTAAAAGCATTGTTAAAATGACAATAAAATGAAAACCTGCAGTGCCCAGAAATAGCAGTTGGCACTATAATCTCAGATCAACAACTCAAAGTGCCACTCTGCTGGCTGGGGGCCTAGTGCCTTCATAGGTATTATAAAGCAATAATATATTATAAATATAAACAAAGGGGAAGTTGACATGTAGACATTTGATATAGGAAGCTAAAGGTATCAAGGAACATGTCTATGGCTATTAGGGCAAAGGACAATAAGGATTGCGCTTAAATATACCAAAACAAAACAAAAATAGTAGACATAGTATGGCAGTGTTAAGATTGTTAATGATGATGCACAAAAAGTGTGTTTAAAATAAGTATTTCTGTTCTTTATTTTGAAAGATGGATGTATTTTCATATTTTACAGTGGTAAAGAAATAAATTTCTATTCCAACAACAACTAAGGAGAGTGTTAAACAGCATCTATGTTTAAACATCTTTAATTCTGGGGAACTAGATAACTTGCATCCCAAAATCTTTTAAAAAATTGAACCAGTGAGCCACTGATGTTAATTTTATAATATATCTTGGAACACTGTTTCCCGTCCTCTGGAATTTCTCCAAATCTAATGCATCAATATTTAAAATGGGCAAACAGAATGACCTGTGTAACTTTAGGTAGCATAGCTTGATAATGATGTCCGGCAAATAAATAAATACATAAATAAATAAAAATAAGTATCAGTGAACAGCTGGTATGAGATGCAATCAGTGAAGAATGGTAGCATAATTAATGCCAATCAGGGAGCTTTAATGAAAAACAGATCTTGTCAAACAAATTTAATACTCTTTTTCGATTAGACTGTAATCTTGGTTGAAAAAAAGGAAATGTGTTGACAAAATAAACCTAGACATCTGTAATACATTTGATTTCATACTGCACAATATTCTGACTAAAATTAGTACTATAGAAAGACAGTGTAACACATGAAATAGGTTAAAAACTAGTTAGTTGATTAAAATCCAAAAGTAAAACGTTGAATTATCAACAAATGGTGGTGTTTCTAGTAATTCCAGTAGAATCTGTTATTGGCCCACTGCTGGTCAATATCTTAATCAATAATCGAGAAGAAAACGAAATTTCTGAAAAAGTTTACAGATCACAAAGATTGGTGGAATGGTAAATAATGAAGACAGGTCAAATCTACAGAGTAATCTGGGTCACTTGGCAAGCATGGTTCATTCAAACACCATGAATTTTAATATAGCCAAATACAAGGACACACATCTAGTAACAAATAAACTAGATCAAACTGGTAGGATGTGGCAGTGGATCTAGCTTGGAAAGCAGTGACACTAAAAAGAACTAAGGTGTTATGGTATATAATCAACTGAACAAGAGTTTGCAGTGTGATATAACATCTGAGAGTGCAAAGGTAATCATTGGTTGTATAATAAGTAGGGAAATATCAAGTAGGAGGAGGAAGTTGGTCTTACATATGTATTACTGCATTGGTAAGACCATTGTTGGATTATTTTGTCCAGTTCGGGTGTCTGCACATCAAAAAGGATGTGGAAAAACTGGAAGAGGTTCAGAAAGAGAGCTACAAGAATGATTCAAGGCCTGGAAAACTTATAGTGAGAATCTTAAAACATTGTTTCATTTAATGAAGAGAAGGTTAAAAAAGCTCATGTGGTCTGGATTCATAAACACCTAAAAGAGGAGAAGTTTTCTGATAGTAACAGATAAATGCATAACAAGGGATATCTCCAATCTTGACTTAGATTTCAAATGATGGAGATCTTTCCTAAAAAAAAAAAAAAAAGAAAAAAAAATACATATGCTCTAGCTCAAGCAGATGTTAGCGTCATGCAGAAATTACTAGGTGAAATCCCATGGCCTGGAGATATGCAGGTGGTTAGCCTGGACAATCATAATGGTCCCTTCTGCTCTTAACTATTAATAAGTACTTTTTCCTCACACACAGAAACACAATACGCACTGCAAAGCTGCTCTTATTGCTAGTTATTGACCACATAGGGAGTACCATGATAGCAGCAGGGAGAGCCACTGTAATGGAGCTGACATGGACATAAGTCACTTCCACCATTTAAAGTGGAGCAGGTGACTGCATTCCTTGACTGAACGAGATGTTAGCAGTGTAGTCAGTAACAAGATAAACAGAATTGTATGGCCTTGACTTGAGAGCTGTCAGATAAGCAAAGGTAGAAGAGCTTTAAAATCAGTTACAAAAAGAAAAATACACTTTATTTGAAAGTGCTTGATCACTCATTTTGAATCTTAAATATTTTTATTTTTTGTTTTGTTAAATAAGCATTTCAGTTTACATTCAACTTTTGCAGCACACATGGTGTCAGCATCCTGTACCAAGCTCAGACTTGTGCAATGGTTAGGAATAGCAGGGTAAGTCAAGGGCACTGTTCCAGCCTCAATGTCTTGTTCCCTAGCTTTGTGTCAGTTTGTGTCACAGCCTTAACACACAACTTCAGATAAAAAATATAACCCATTAACTTTTAAGGGAAGGGGAAAACACATATTACACACACTATAAACACAACCACCACCAAACATTTTCATCATTTTAAAATTCAGTTAAATTAACTGAATAAATTACTCAACTAAATTCACTTGTTCCACTATATCCAAAACAAGAAGGGTTTAAAATATTTATGGAACTGGTGAATGCTAGGTTCTTTATTTTCCATTGAACTAACAGATTCACAAATGGCATTTAGACCAGTAATAAAACATATCCTAGGTCAGCAGAAAGATCATTACAAGCTGACAGTCCAAGTGAAAGAAGCGCTTTTCTGAAAGTGCTTTAGTAGTTATTTCCTGTGTGAAAGACTAGCTGCTAGTTTTTGCATTCCTCAGGGTACAGTTCTTCTCAGAGGATGTTACTCTTCCACAGGAAGAGGAAGGAACCAGTTGTTATTGGATGCGTGGGTTGATAGCTGCCGGACATTTTCTACATGCCTCAGAATCAGCTGTGAGAACTTGGATAAACAGCTTAGATTCCCAGCCTAGGGGAAAAAATTACTATGACAGCTTACAAGTACAGTATCTCAGGAAGTTATGACACAGAAATAATACCTGGAACTTTTACACATCCAGTTCCCAGAAATGTGCTGATTTTGCTAAAGGAACTACAAAAAAGAACAGACTGACTTGATATATTTTCTTTAACTATCAGAGAATCCTGTGGCACCTTATAGACTAACAGACGTTTTGGAGCAAGAGCTTTCGTGGATAAATACCCACTTCGTCAGAAGCTCATGCTCCAAAAAGTCTGTTAGTCTATAAGGTGCCACAGGACTCTCTGCTGCTTTTACAGATCCAGACTAACATGGCTACTCCTCTGATACTTTCTTTAACTATTTCACTTAACACTGTGTTTTGCTGCCACATTAAAAAAAAATTGACTTTTTTTGCCAGCTATAACTCATCTACTAGAAAATAATCAGTTAATTTTACAACATGAAACAAAATATTAAGAATTTCATTATTAATCATGTTTATTATAGTATTGCCTGAGGGCCAACCAAGAATAGGGCCACATTGCCAACCCTGTCTTAAAGAGCTTACAATCTAAATAGACAAGACAGACAGGGGTTGGGGGAAAGGGTATAACTAGAGGTGGATTTTGTGTGGCCCTGGGCCAAGCAAGTGAGAGCCTCTCCCCACCCCTTCTGCCTGCAGTCTCCCCTGCCCCTCCCTGATGTTCCTGTTGGATAAATGGGGTTGGGGCGTGGGGGCTTGCCCCACCCCTACCCAGCACTCCTGCTGGGGAGCAGAGTTGAGGCACAGGGGCTTCCCTGGCAGGAGTGTTGGGTGGGAAGAGTGGGTTGGGTCAGGGGGCACCCATTTTTCTGGGCTCTCCATTTTCCCAGGGCCCCAGAACATGAGCCCCATTAGCCTAGTGGATAATCTGCCACTAAGCATAACACACAAGTAGAGTAAACAAGATGATGGTGGCAAATATCATGTCGGTTCCATGATTCTTTCCACCCTTTGGGTGGGATTACTCAGGAGGGGATTGGCTAAATGGAAACAAACGGAAAGGGACAGGAAGAAGAGGGATAAGGGAGAAGGGGTGCAGGTGCCGAATGAAGCTGTGTGTGTGACAATAGCACTGTACATTCACACCCTGGTGCAGGCTGCATACTATATCTCCACTTGGACAAGCCCTGACTGTCCAGAGATCCCAGCTTTGGCTGCTACTCTTCTAATGACTTAACTTTGGATAATGGGATTGCAGGGAGTCCATTGCCAAGAGCATGGGGTCAGACATAAGGTTTGCACCTGGTGTGCCTGCCTAGAGGCCCAAAGCCAGGGACAGTGCTTAAACTATGCCCAGCTCCAGAACACTAGTGGTACATGGAATGCAGAGTTTGGATCCCCCAGCAGCAGTTTTTCAAGTGTCCAGCCAAAGGAGCTTGACTATATCTGGTACAGTCCACTACTTTGCATTTGTACAGTACTTAGCAAAATAGGGCCTTGGTCCTGGTTGGCCCTTAAGCACTACTGTTTTAAACATGATTAATGACTTTACTTATTAACTAATACTATAGCTGAACGAATGTAATTATTGGGCACAGGCTACATACTTAAAAATAGCACAGGATATCTTCCTTTCCAACTATATAGGATATTAAGTCAAGTTCAGTCTTCAATTCACTCAAAGCACTATTAATGAACACCCTGGCATATATTAACACTTAATTATGCAGCAATGCAACATACATTCCCAATTTTTTCTTAGTATACTAGTAGTTATATGTCCTGTTAGAATATAATCATTATAAACAGTGCAAAGAAAGGCCATTAAGATCATATGTCTCCCTTATTACATATGTATTACTTCTCTCTTGTGTATAGCTAATTTTTAGATCCATTATCAATTGCACTAGCATGCCTCTTAAAGTGACATATACCGCACGTCAAGTAATTGTGATGTGACTGCATTCCAGAACCAGAGAATCAAAACCTGTGACAATTTGGGGATTCTGCCTATGTACAACTTATGAATTCTGACTGATGAAATTATTAAATTGTTGTATCATTAGATGTCTCACTGTAGGTGCAGTCAGCCATGGGGCTGTATTATGTATTTCCAAGACCAGGGGCAATGGACAGTTGTTAAGGCTAATGACTGTACTCCAGTTGAGAAACTAGCCCAAGCAAGTTTGTCTGCAGAGGGGGTAGGATTTGGAGCAGCAGAATTTTCCCAGCAGCAGAACAAAGGAACCGGGTGTTAGTGGTAAGACTTATAAACTCAAGAGAAAGAAAGAGGGGCATGCTCTCCTGCGAAGAGGGCACAGGGAGTGCAGGGGCTGTTTAACTCTGGAATAAGGCAAGGTAAAAGGAAGCTGACTTGGAGGAGAAGTAGACACTCCATGATTTGGAGAAGAATTCAGAATTCCTCAGAGAACTCTGACATAAGCAAAGGAAATGCTCCAGAATGATGAGGAAACTGAGGCCGGAAAGTGTGTGTAGTGTTTTATTATAATTTTTCTGGATCTGTAGGTCTTCTATGCTATCTAAGTAAAAAGAATGAGTGTGCTCAGAAACCTTTGCAAGGCCTATCTATGTGTCTGCTTGCTTCACCTATTACACGCTCCTAGAGAGTTAAGCCATAAACCTAGAGTGACCACACTGTTGGAGCGGAGGGAATGAGTGTGCTCAAGTTACTGGGGAGGCTGGGTGGGTCAGCACTGGCCCTGGGGCCTAGAGCAGCTGGGCTGCAGAATCCCATTTTCTTGGAGGAATAACAGAGAGAGCCTGTGCCCAGGAAATGTGCGAGAGAGGCCAAAGAGAGACAGTATTGTAGCCTACACTGACCAAGGGAAGTTTAAGAGCACGCTCATTTAGTGTATTGTACAGGTCAGGCCGGAGAGGAGGAGGACGACCAGTGTAGATCCCTGTTCAAAACTGTTAAGAGAGGAACAGAAGGGTCCCTTCTTCCTTCACTTTTTCTTAGAGGAGATTTTCTTTGTTCTCTTCTGTTCCATGTAATTCTGATGCTGCGTTAAGCCAAGGAAGAAAGATGGTGCCCCAGCCAGAGGTATCAATGGCAGCTTCTTCCAGTAAGGTAGGGAAAGAACTGGGGAAGACTGCCTGTACATTGGGAGGGGAAAATGGTGCAAAATCTTGCTGCCATATTGGCTACTATTTGCCTACGTGGCATATGATGACAATTCATCTATACTGGTAGTAGTCACATCCCAGAAGGTAATTTCAAAAAAACTGCTAGAGTTCTGGATAGGCACCTTTCTTGGGAGGGGTCGTGGGAAAAGAAGGGGAGTCTATGTTAACGTCTGTGAAAATAAATAAGACAAAATCTTTTCTGCTTTTAGCATCGAGAAATCCAGACACCTACTACTAAAGGGGCATGGACTAGTTAGCAATATGTCATCTTTCTGAATGATAATTTCTGAGCATTAACTTTGTTCCTAACCCCTTCTTTAAAATGTTACACTGTCTCCAAAAAAAAAAAAAAAAAAAAATTGATCGCTTGAAACATTTTGAAAACCTTCAAATTAAATCTACTCCTCATCAAGCAAAAAGGAACAATGCTTATCCCCCCCTTAAAATATTTAGCACACAGTCTCAACTGTAGAGTCGATATTGTGTACGAACAAAAAATACATCTTGCACTTGATAAGTATCAATGGAGGCAGCAAATGTGTATTACAGGCAACATAACTAGTTCAGATTTCACATTGCTCTGCTTCCTTCAAATCCTGTTTACATGAGCAAGGTCAACAGATGGAACACTAGAGTGATTTCCTGCTTCTGTCAGAACAGCTAGCGAGACATCAACTTACCCCGGGTTTATCATGGGACCTGAGGTTAACTGTGCATTGCTTTGCACATTTAATTGAAAAAATACACCTTCAACATTAAGCAAAAACCAAAGGGTGGGGCAGAAAGAAACAGTCCTACAGGAAAAAAAAAAAAAAGTCCTTTCCAACTTTTACTTTTTGGTAACTCAGGAACACAAAGACAATACTAAGATGTCTGCAGTACAGTGGGGGCTGGGGGGGAAGGGAAAAGGCAAGTAGCGTTTTGAATGGAAGAGAGAAAGCCACCTTTATAACAAAAACAAACTAGTTGGGAGATCCTCACACATTAAAGAACTTAAATCTGCGATTCTATATCTTGCCAATGAAGAATGTTGTTATCCTAAAGATCAATGTGTTTTTAATGAGCTACATTTACGATTCATTATAAATTTAGCAGATTAATTACAAATTACTGGCATTATTTGAGGGGAACAATAGGTGAATACCTTTTTTTCCACATTGATTTTGAAGATAGTACAACATTTAGTTTTTAAACTTTTACATCTTTATAAATTGTGTTCTTTCAAATAGGTTTTTTCAAATCTCTGCTTACGTAAGTAATTAGGAAGTGGCTCTGAACTGGTTTTGCAATGTTGTCTAGTAACTAGGATACCCTGGTGTCACAACATTTACTGAAATATTTTCTGTCTTTACATGTGAACTCTCTCTTCCTGAATATATTTTGTCCATAAAATAATATTTCAGTGGTCCCAAAAAGTTTTCTGGCACACCCCCTCCCCACCTGTAATGGAACTTGTCTGGGCCCCCCACATACCCCAAAACTTTGGTTGGGATCTGGGGTTGGGAGCAGAGCTGCAGTTGGGGCTGGGAGCAAGCCTATGGTTGGGGCCACGAGTGCTGAAGCTGGGGCTGGAGCTGCAGCTGGGTGTGGGGCAAGGTGGTGTTCCCTCCCCACCCCTTGTGGAGGTTAGCCTGGGCCCCGCCATGTCCCCCTGAATGTTCCTTCATGACCCTCCTCCCCAGTTTGTAGCCAATAAATACTACAATAGGATTGTAGGAGGGAAATATTCAGAACTGGCAGTCTCTTCTTGCTAACAATGGTGCAAATTCCAGCTATTTTACTGTTCTTGTATGAACAGCAGCAACAAAAAACCAAATCAGGAAAAGTTAACACACAGCCACATCTAGGGATTGCTTTCTTTCCTCATTTTACTCAAACAGACAACAGAACTAACAATCAATAGTCCATAGTGCCCAAGAACTATTTCAACATATAATTCAGTAACTCCCAAAGCTTTCATAATTATAATAAGGCAGCAGGACACTCCATAATTAAGGTTATAGAGACTTCTCTCATTAAAAGTCTAATTCTGTCCCTTAATCTAAAATACACAAAAAAAAGTCTTATTCTCAAAGATGATAGGATAGATCTTGGTTTAAGGTAGAATTTTTCCAACAAGTATAAAGTGAATTAGAATATCCTAAAAAAGTAGTTCAAAATTTAAAAAAATAATATTTTTGACACTTTGTAGCAATTCCCCCCCCCCCCCCCCCATAGATAGAAACATTCTTCCTGGAAGGTTGAGGCCCTACTGAGTTTCCTATGGTTTACAAGGCCCCTATACAAGGGTCTTAAGGCAAGGTATACAGAAGGCCCTCAAAGCGACAAAGGATTAGGCTCGCCGTGGGAAGGTTTAGCGAGAGCTCCCCCAACTAATCTAAAATTTGTAAGGATTTTGGGGAAAGAAGCCTTCTGTAGCTTTCCGAGGGAGGGAGCATTTTGTTTCATTTTTCTTTAAGAGGTGGAGAGGGTGTTCCAGAGACAGCAAGGGGGTGGGTGAGATTAGGAATGATGGCACGAGAGGGATGAACAGGTGATGGGGAGGTGGTGGGTGATGGAGGGAAGGTGGGGCAAATGTCATCATAGGTGAGGGGGAAGTGGAGGGTATAGATGTGGGATCTGGATTTGTGCTGGTAGGGAAAGGAGAAGATGGGGACTGTAGGGGGTAAGGGGAACAATTATGTTGAAATGCAGCCAGAGGGAGGAAAGAAAGGGACAAGCACAGATACTATGATGCAGAAGGGTGTGGTGAGAGCCATGGCTGAGTGATAGATGGACAAGCTAACCAAGAAACCCACTCACATTTGGTACATTATTGGCAGAGTCATACAGGTGAGTTTTGTAATTCTCTCTCTTATAATAAGGACAACAAAAGGCTATAAATTAAAAGGGATGCTGTCAGCAATCAAGGGGATGCTACCAGGGATGTATCAACACTTCATTTTATTATTCAACTCCACAAGATGCATTCTGGACACAAATGTTTCATAAAGCAGTAATAGGTCAGGTAAATAAATGAATAAGATTAAATTAAGTGATTGGGGGCTTTATAATATCTCTCTTTGTTATCTATACATGTACACTTGAGTCCTGCAATCAGTGTTAAGATTCAGATGCAACACACTTCAAAAAATATTGAATAGCCAGAAAATTCTGTTTGTTGAGTGGCCCTACTAGGTCAGACCAAAGGTCCATCTAGCCCAGTATCCTGTGTTCCAACAGTGGCCAGTGCTAGATGCCCCAGGGGAATGAACAGAACAGGCAATCCCTGACTGATCCAGAAACTTAGGACACCCAGAGCGTGGAGTTGCATCCCTGATCATCTTGGCTAATAGTCATTGATGGACCTATTCTCCATGAACTTATCAAATTCCCTTTTGAACGCTGTTATACTTTTGGCCTTCATAACATCTTGTTAATGAGTTCAACAGGTTGACTGTGAATTGTGTGATGTACTTCCTTTCGTTTGTTTTAAATCTGCTGCCTGTTAATTTCATTGGGTGGCCCCTGGTTCTTACGTTATGTGAAGGGGTAAATAACACTTCCCTATTCACTTTCACCACACCATTCAAGATTTTATAGCCCAGTGGTTCTCAAACTGGGGGACGGGACCCTAGGGGGAGTCCCGAGGTTATTATATGGGGGGTTGTGAGCTGTCAGCCTCCACCCCCAACCCGCTTTGCCTCCATCATTTATAAAAATATTTTTAATGTATAAGGACGGTTGCACTCAGAGGCTTGCTGTGTGAAAGGGGTCACCGCATTATAGACCTCTATCATGCCCTCCCGCCCCCACTTAGTCATCTCTTTTTGCAGCGGAACAGTCCCAGTCTTTTTAATCTCTCCTCATAAGGAAGTTGTTCCATACCCCTAATCATTTTTGTTGGCCTTCTTTGTTGTACCTTCTCCAGTCCTTGAGGGGGTCACTTAGGGATCTGGGGCAAAATCAGTACTTGGTCCTACTAGTGAAGGCGGGGGGCTGGACTCAATGACCCTCCAGGGTCCCTTCCAGTTCTAGGAGATGGGCATATCTCCGTTATTAAAATATCAATATTTATTTAGTTAGTTAGTTGGGGGCAAACAGAACTGTACACAATATTCAAGCTGTAGGTGTATCATGGACTTATATAATGGTATTATTAGATTTACTGTATTATTTACCCCTTTCCTAATGGTTCCTAACATTCTGTTTGCATTTTTGACTGCCGCTGCACATTGAGCAGGTGTTTTCAGAGAAGTACCCAATGAGTCCAAGATCTTTTTCTTGGGTGATAACTGCTAATTTAGACCCCATCATTTTATATGTATAGTTGTGATTATGTTTTCCCACGTGCACTACTTTGGATTTATTGATATTGAATTTCATCTGCCATTTTGTTGTCCAGTCACCCAGTTTTGTGAAATCCCTTTGTAACTCTTCACTGTCTGTTTTGGACTTAACTATCTTGAGTAATCTGTATCATCTGCAAATTTTACCACCTCACTGTTTACCCTTTTTTCCAAATCATTTATGAATGCGTTGAACAGTACTGGTCGAAATGCAAATTCCTGGGGGACACAGCTATTTGCCTCTCTCCATTCTGAACGCTAATCATTTACCTCTACCCTTTGTTTCCTATCTTTTAACCAGTTACTGATCCATGAAAGGAAAGGTCCCTCTTATCACATGACTGCTTACTTTGCTTAAGAGCCTTTAGTGAAGAACCTAGTGAAAGGCTTTCTGAAAGTCCAAGTACACCTTATCCAGTAGATCACTCTTGGTCACGTTTGGTGAGGCATCATTTCCCTTTACTAAAGCCAAGTTGACTAGTCTCCAAAATATTGTGCTCTTTTATGAGTCTGGCAATCCTGTTTATTTTACTATATTTTCAATCAATTTGCATGTTACTGAAGTTAGGATTAGAAGCCTGTAACTGCCAGGATCACCTATGGAACCCATTTTTTAAAAATTGGATGATAGCTAATGTGCTGCCAGTCATCTGGTACAGAAACAGATTTAAATGATAGATTACATAACATAGTTAGTAGTTCTGCAATTTCATATTTGAATGTCTTCAGAACTCTTGGGTAAATACCACCTAGTCCTGGTGAGTTATTACTGTTTAATTTAACAAGTTGTTCCAAAAACTCTTCTACTGATACTTCAATCTGGGACAGTTCCTCAAATCTGTCACCTAAAAGGAATGGCTTAGGTGTGGGAATTTCCCTCACATCCTTTGAAATGAAAACTGATGCAAAGAATTAATTTAGCTTCTTCCATAATGGCCTTGTCTTCCTTTAGTGCTCTTTTACCACCTCAATCATCCAGTAGTCCCACTGATTGTTTGGCAGGCTTCCTACTTCTGATGCGCTTAATTTTTTTTTTTTTTTTGCTGTTTCACTCGTGACTGTAACTTTTAATTTTCACTTAAATAGCTTCCTCATTTTTGTATAGTTAATTTTTCTGAAGTTAAGCTACTATGGTGGTCTTTTTTTTGGTATTTTCTCTCCCACTACTTACAAGAATTATAAAATAAATACACAGTAGAGTGAGTGGATTATTTTGACCCCAGCTAGGTTAAAGAGCTACATTTTCTTGGTGACACTGAAAACACAACAGCAAAATTGCTAGGGAGATCAAAGCATCTGAATTACAACAGCCAAATGTTATGTGAGGATTTCAGTTTGGGAGAAAAGAGGGTTAAACATCACTAGAACCTCTATACAGTATTTCATGCAAAGATCTCAAACCACTTTTAAAACATTAAATAATTTACCACACACCTGTATGTAGCTGTTACTACCACCATTTTATAGATGGGGGCAGAGAGATCAAGTGACACAAAATCTGAGGGAAGACAGGGAGCAAAACACACATCTGTTGCACAGTCCAGTGCTTTAACGATAAAATCATCCATCCACTCTAGCCAGATGAAACCTACTTATGGTGATTACCATTGTCTTCGAAAGCGCACACTTTACAAATCCTGTCATCTAATAATTAAATTCAGTGGAACAATTTCAGAGATAATAATTCAGGGGGAGGGAGAGGGAAGGAGGAAACATTCTCATCCTAGAAAAGGATTTCTCATTTTAACCTAACTCTAGAACAGTACATCCTTTATTATCCAACACAAGTGTGCATTTTTCTCCTCCTACGAAAGCACCATTTAAATATTGCCTCTCTTTCCTCCCACACGCCACTGTTACATAAAAGTGAACACTAAAAGGAACTAATCCTATCATTACTTCTTAGAATGATGTGCGCTAGCTGACACCATAAAAGGAGAAAAATCAAATCATATTATTAGCACTCAATCAATAAGAAGACTGTTCTTTGTTTTTCACTACATGTCTACTTGTCTGCAACTTAAGTTAGCAAAGTCAAATATTTCATAAATTAAATATTTACACAGAAACAATGTGTGATTTTTTCAACAGCTAAATATGAGCTTCTCTTCAGTACAATAAAAGATTAAATCTCTTAAGCCAAGTGAAAACTTCACTCTTGCACCATCTTCTGGTTAACACTGAATTGTGGAAGGAAATTTGAACATGGTGGCTAAGACATTAAGACTCTCTTAAAAGTAAAACTATTCATTGGACTCTGACTACATTTTATCAATTTAGAGAAGTCCATATTGCCACTAACCTACTAAACTATGCTTTGTCCTTCCAAACATGTCCCCCTGCCCCAGGAAACTTACCGGAGAACTGAAATACACGGAGGAACTAATATCTACAACAGGTGGGTCAAGCGTTTGTGTATCTGTCACATCAAAGCTAGGATCTATCTGTCAAAAACAAATTTTGCTGTTAGTATTTCTGATTCAATAGAAAATGGAAACAAGACTGAGCCCACAAAGACCATATGTTAAATGAGGGCATCCCTATCAACACAGCTACAGGTAAGGGTAATATATTCATAAAAGAAACTGCTTTCTTGAAGCCTTTCCTGTTATCATAATCATAATGTATTGGTAACCACACATT
Organism: Chelonoidis abingdonii; assembly: GCF_003597395.2. Classification (NCBI taxonomy): domain Eukaryota; kingdom Metazoa; phylum Chordata; order Testudines; family Testudinidae; genus Chelonoidis; species Chelonoidis abingdonii. Next base: position 84,458,534 of record NC_133769.1, read on the forward strand.
AAAGAAACTAATTATATTAACGCAGATCATATCAAATAGGTCGACAGTCCATACTTTTGTTATAAACCTCAAACACCCCCAAAAAATAAATTGACTCAGAGGTTCTTATTCTTAGCACAGGAGCTACAAATCAAGAAATTAAATTTTATGATAGAATATGAAAATGTAGGAGTGGAAATAGCAATTATAAAATTGATTGAATCAGGGCAGCTAACACTGATGTTACCCAAAATTTAAGCCAGCTGCTGATCTCCAATAGAATCACTAATGACCTTTGAAGAAATGCATTCCAGGAAGCTTTTTTCCAAGCTTCCAAATGTGGCCGTTATATATTTTCTCATGTGATCTAAAGCCCAAACTAAAAGGGAAGTATGTAGTTTCTGCAGTCTATTCTTCTGAAGATTCCTTGTAAAATTTCTGCTATGCTTTCATCTTTTTCCGCTCTGGAAATATGATTGCACGTAGCTAGACTAGGAGTACAATTTTCAAAAGCATCCAAGTCATTTAGAAGCCTAAGCCATACTTTCAAAAGAACTCTAATTCTCATTTGCAAATCATGTTTCTTTTTTAGGTTATGAGGCAACAGTGGTTTCTGTGGTAGGTCAAGCGTCTGAATAGAAGTCATGATGTCTGACAAACATGCAAAAACTGATTCATGGTGAGCTACTATATGAAAGTGACTGACTATGAAGATCTGCATTCTGCCTGAAATGCATTACATAACTACACACCGCAAAATATCAGAAGTCTGTGCTGTCAAGATACTAATTTATTTGATATTGTTTGGCTCTATAAGTTTGAACAGAAGTTAGAAGTGCTTGAGTTGTACCTTTTGTCATGGTTCTGAAAATCTTCTTTATCTAAAATGGGAAAGCTAAGAGAAATATTAATGTGAATGTAATATAAAAACCTCATGAAAACATAGAAATTTCTTACACCTATCATAAGGTTTTATATGACTGCCGATTACCATAGTATCTGAGCATCTTGCATGTAAAATACACATAATAGTTTATTGCGGACTTCAGAGTGATTTTGTTTTTGAGTAAAAACTCTAGTTAGGGGAGATTTGTCACAGGCTGGCGGGCCCCTTAAGGGGCATTGGACGCAGCCTTGGCTGTGACAGATGAGCCACTGTCCCAGCTGACCTGACTGGCTAGGAATCAGATGGCCCTATTTAATTATTAGACCAAGTTGTGAAGAGAGCATGGGATGCCTGTGAAGAGCTGAGAGAGCTCAGTCTGGAGAGAGAAGCTGCAGAAGGGCAAATGGCACCTCTGGCAGGCCCTGGAGAAGGATAACTCCCAGGAAGACAGCCTGGAAGAGGATGAGGGAAGACTCCCACAAGGGAAAAGCCTTGAGAGTCAGAGCTCTATAGCAGATGAGGAAACAACTGAAAGCTGAGCCCAGATGATGCAGAACCCTTTTCTCTATGTTGTCCTATATTGTCTAAGTTTGTTACCAGCACTAGGTGGTGCTGAGAGAGTTACTGTCCGGGAGCGTTTCTGGGTGAAGGGGCAACTGAGTTGAGTGTCATCAGCATACTGTTGACAACTGAATACATGGCATCTCACTATATTTTGCACTGACTTCATGTAGATATTGAAGAGACGAGATAATATGGATCTCCATGTGCAGCCATTGGAAAGAAAAAGACCAATTACCCATTATGACACAGAGCTCTGGAGGAGAGGAACAACTGGAGCCACTGAATGCTGAGCCCTGTACTCCTGCTATGTCATGTAGGTCATATATCATTCCAAAATATGCTGAAGACTCTGGAAACTTATCCCCTATGCATCAATGACTCATGAGCATCAAACTCAAAATTATTATAAAACCAGATATCTGCTTTTCTTGTGTCTTACAGTCTCTCTTCCTTAAAATCCCTTCTTAAAATTCAATTTATATAAGCTTGCCTATAAATCATAACTTTAATTAAATCTAAACCACCACTAAAACATACATCATATCATGTGACTATATAATCTTCGTGTTCTCACTGCTGTCCTATTCTTTCTCCATCCTTTCCCTTTGTTTTCCCCTCTTGCTAGCCCTTTGTTTATTTTGACCCCAGTCGCACAAGTTGCTTCATATGTTGACGGATCCTAACACCCATGAGGAGGCCCAGTGAAGTTAGTGAGGCTGTACATAGGAGCAAGGGCCTGCTTACATGAAGCAACATGCAGACCAGGACCCTACACGATGTTTTTCTGGTTAGGGAATCTATCTTGTTTATTTATCTTGTTTATGTTCATCTGAACATCAAACCCTCTGATACATTCTTCAGTTCAAACATGTTTGGTCCAAATATGTTCTTACGGTCCAAATATTTGGACTGGATAAAAAGTAGAAGAGTGTGTCATAGAGCTAAGGAATAGAATTGCATGCCCAGTGTGAGGAATAGGGTACCTCTAAAAAGAAAGTATCTTACACAATGTACAGCTGTGGTATATCATAATGCAAGCCTTATTGTACAACACGATTGAGCTGAACGTATTAACTTAAACAAAAAAACTTACAAATACACTTAAAATATTGAGGGAATAACTCTAGGAGTTGCTCTGAATTTACTCCAGCGTATACGAGATCAAAATTTGGCCCCCAACTGTAACTGCTCAACCAATCTGTCTTATCACTATTGCTTGTAGCATCTTTACTTTCTGTCAAGGATTATTACATTAACAACATACATGATAAACCACATCCATAGTTTAATTTCAATTCCAAGGGCACACTATTCAATACAATCTTAAAGTAAATAAAACACAACAATAAGCACATTTCACCACCTTTTTCCATTTTCCAAGGGCTTTACAAACATTAGGGATACTTGCTGTCATTCACTGAGGAGTATTGCTGTCATTAGTTCAAAACTAGCGTTTCAGCAAAGGACACAGAGCTATTTTACAGAAGTTATAGTGAAACTAAACTATTTCCCAATTCAAGGCAGATGCAACAACATTAAGCAAAGAAAATGAATCTATGTACAGAGCATAATTTGCACTTTTGTAAAAAAAAAAAAGATATTAACATTTGTACTCAAGTGGCATTTTAAAATTATCTTATTTTAGTTTGGTTAGGCTATCCTATTACACTTACATAATAACCAAAAATATTGAAATAACCATCCACAGATTTATTTCTAAAGTTTTTTCAGCAAAGATATCTAGAACTTGTCTACACACAGGTTACATTAGTTTATATAAAGAAAGGATGTCGTACTGATTTAAACTGGTGCAAGTTTGTGTATGACCATTCTACATTGGCTTAAATCTGGCTTACTTTGGTTTAGCTCATCTTTAGAGGCAAACTAAACTCATGTAAAACAGATTTAATCTGGCGTAAGGATGAACACACAAAAAGTTGCACCAGTTTCACTAAATAGATGGAACATTGCACCTTGAGCTAAACTGGTGCAACTTTGTTTAGAGCAAGCTGTAGACACCAATAAGAATGAAAAATGTAGGCATAATTTCTTGTTCTTCTCTACAACTGTAATCTCCAGTAATATGTAAAGATACTTGTTTTCATCCATGCAAGCCACTAAAATCAAGTATTTGGTGTTTTCCTTCATGTGGCTTTTTACCAAAGGTAGCTATATATTCTGTTCTGTAGCTGTGCTGTACAGGATATATAGCAAGGAAATTCATTAAAAAAAAAAAAAAAATCCCTAGCCATTTATAGAGTAAGGTGAATCATGAGCAATAGGCAGCATAGGCTGATAAAGAATAAGCACTGCCAAACAAACCAGACTCTGGTTTTATATAAAAAAAATAAAAATTAAAAAAAAATGCAAAAATCAGTTGACAACAGAAGCATACTGCATGTAATATATTTGGGTTTTAATAAAACATTCATTACTGTTTCATGAAAACTTAATTAAAATTGGCTTAGATAAGAACTTAATGCAGTGGACAAAATCTGGCTTGATAACTGTAAACAAGAGGCAACTCTAGACATGAATGACTATGAACTGCTGCTGTGAAGGACAATGAATCACCTGCCCATGGAAAGTGCAAGATTTATTCTAGACCCTGGTGGTTAAGACACTCACCCAGGATGTGAGAAGCCTAAGTTCATGTCCCTGCTCTAATGACTTTATTTACACACCATGGAACAGCTTCAACAGGACAGACTGAGAAAGAACCACAACAGAATACTTCATAACCCAGTGGCTAGAGCATTCTCTTGCCAACTTCAAATCCCTTTTCCGCATCAGGTGGAGGGGGAAATTAAAGCTGGGTCTCCCATATCCCAGGAGAGTACCCTAACAAAAGAGCTAAAAGTTATATGGGTGGTTTTCTCTCTCTCCCTTTGGCTTTTCTGAAAATGTCTGAAATTGAAACAAAAAACATTGGAACAAAATGAACCAAAATATTTCGTTTTAACCCAACTTGAATTTTTTTTTTTTACTTCTCCAATTTGCAGAAAAATTTAAAAAAAGAATATTGGTTTTGGTTCAACAAAAAATGATTTTTTCCCCATGATTTTTCACGAGCGTCAGCAAACTGAAATATTCATTATTTACCCAGATCTACTTAATAGGGGGGAGAAACATGGGAAATGGTCATCCTGAAAGAGACTTAGAAATGATACTGAAAAGCCAGTAGATATGTGATCGGACTAAAGAGGGCAAGGGGACTTAGGACTTTTCATGCAATAGCAATCTGATCCTGGAGCAGGAAGGTAACAGTCTCTCTATATGTGAGTCTGCAATATGCTTCCTGGGCACAACAGAAAGATACTGACAAGGTGGAGAGAATTCAAAAAACAACAAAAAAAATAAGGGCTGCAGAGCCTGTCTACAAGATAAAAACGAGAACTAAATATGTATAGATAAAGCAAGAAAGTAGGAAGGGCAGGACATGAAACAATGTACAAATATTTCAAGGGTATAAATACTAAGGATAATTATTTAGTGTAATACATATAAGCATAATCTAAAGCAATGGGATGAGGCTAAGAGAGAATATTTAAGACAAATCGCTCAGAATATTTCCTGACATCAAGATGAACTAGATTGCAGAATAGTCTCCCCAAGGGTATTGGTGGAAATTTCATTTAACTTTAAAAAAAAAAAAAAAGAAAAAAAAGAAAAAAGAATGAGACTGGCCCAAACCCTAGAAAGTACTGTGTATCAGATAATTCTCCATTGACAGGGTGATTGACTAGAGAATCTTCCTTAGTTAAAACAGTACCTAATCAATTTGGTTATAATATTAAACATGTTCATTAATCTACTCTAATAATTTCTAAAGGAATATTAACCTTTGACCTATGCAATAAAAAATAAGCACTTCTACAGAAATTTCCATTCAAAGAACCCTCAGCACTTTCCGAGTATTAATTATTAAAGAGAATTTGGTCTTAAAGTAGAGGATAATAGCTAAAGAAAATGAGGTAGACTGAGATTAGGTCATTTGCTGAAGATCACAGGGAAAAAAGTATGGCAGAAAAAATTACTAGAATCAAGGTGTACTGTTTCCTACTTCTGTGCTTCAACCACATGATTGTTATACTGCTGACCTCCATTAACTGGCTTGAAGAGAGTAAATATAAAAATATTGTTATATACTATAGTTTTATAGTGCGTTTAATCTGAAAATCTGATTTTGTACTGCATTGACGTCCTCAAGGTAAAACAAAACAAGAAAATATTCTCTGATTTTTACTGCCACCTAGTGTGGATTAGTAGTCTGTTCATCTAAGAAAAATGCTGATTTAAAATTACGCAGAAAATTTAAATGTGCAACTGGAAAGCAAAACGTATTCAAACTCATAATACAAACACAATGCACTTATAACAGAATATTACATTCAAGTTTGAACATCTTTTTAAAGTGATGTACTAGCTCAACCTTCCATCCATTTAAAAACCTCGACTACATACGGAGGATTCAATTAAAGCAGAAATACAGAAAGCTCAAAAAACACAACTTAGTCTCTTCCAGAGTGGTGCACATAACTTAGCATATTACACTACAACTGTACCCCTGAGTAATTAAACCTAAAGCAAACCTTGCTATCTCCAGATAAATACATAACTTATGTTTTCACAGAAAATCCATTAAAAAAAACATATGGCATGAAAGACAAGAAGTCCCTTATGTATAGAACATGTTCTTCTCATTAAAAGTTTAACTGTAAATCTAAACCAGTTTTGTATTGTGTAGATTTTAATCTAGTCTTTTTTATTCAGTGTTTCCTACTATAATTCTAGATTATCATCTAGATAATTATGATGTTAATTACTGCACATATAGCAGTTTATTTGGTTACTCCCAACGCCGATATGTATTCCATAGCAAAAGGGGACTAAATTCCATGGCAAGAATGCCTAAATTCTACAGCAGTGGTTCCAAAACTGGGGTTTGTGAACTCTTAGGGGTTCACAAAATGGTACGGGGGTTCTTGGGAAAAAATTCCCTAATGGCGGACAGAGCTGTCCGTAGGGACCCCAGGCAGCACGGGGCCAGCATCCCGGAGCCCCTGGACTTCCGAGAGCTAACTAGATCAAAGCAAGCATGTCTATCACATGGAGGAGATTTAAACTTGAAGACTCCTTATAAGAAATGGAAAGGGAAGTAGGTATTTTTTGCTGTTTTTAAAATTAAATAGGCAGCTAGTATTGTTTTTAAAGTTATTATGAAGAACAAGTTTAAACTTTAATATAATGTGCATTGTTTGCCTGGACTGCTCAAGACCTGAATGCTTGTGTAGGAGGAACTCTGAGTTGGCTTCTTAAATATCTTCATGTTGTTTCACATCTGATACTCCTTGATGAAACATAGGAGCCTTCTCTTATAACAGGCATATTCAAAATGATATAAGCTACGAAAGTGAGATCTTGGAAGAATGTTGCGGTTTTCATAATGTAATAAAAATACTGTAATGATAAATAATAAATAGTGTATAATAAGCATGTCATAAAACAAATTTTATATTTCCAAGATCACTGCTTTTACAATCAGATAAAGGAGAAAATCCCTGGAAATATTCATTTTTAGGGAGAGTTCGTGAGACTTGATATTTTAGTGAAAGGGGTTCACAGGTTGTTAAAGTTTGGGAACCACTGTTCTACAGTAATGTTAAAATGACTCTGTAGTCCAAACATGCTTTCCTATTCATTTATGCCTTGAAAAACATTCAATGGCAATTTAGGGGTTTATGATATTCAGAGGCAAAATAAGTCAATGCTTATTTTCAAATATGGTAACCCAGCTCCAATTTGTGGGCCTCAACTCCTGCAGAGCGGTCTACTAGGTGGCCTGGCTCAGAACCTTCTTGTCCCCATTTAGGCCAAGAAAGAGAGTAGCTTGTAACTGGCTTCAGCAACTCACTTCTCTAGGCCTTGATTTCTGTGTTGTTCTCTAGGTAGCTCAAACTATATTTCTAATTTTTCTCTGTTCACAGGCTGTAAACTGGACTCCAGCTCTGGCCCCCTAACTTCCTGGCTCCATGGACCTATAGTCTGATCTATTAGGAGAAATTCTTAAATTGTTTAGCTTATGAACATGGAGGAAGTCTCACCTGTAATCCAATTAATTCCTCCTTGTAGGGAAGATGGGTAGTAAGAGGCAGAAACAATCAGGCCCCAGGTCATGGAGACAGAAGATAAAATATCAGATGCTTGCATCAACCAAAATGGTAAATGGCATATCTGAAAAATGCCAATATTTGCAGCTACACAACCAGGAGGTCTTAATTAAGATGAATGGGACAATTCAGAGCTATTATTTCAGGCTCCTTGTTAACACAGGAAGACAACACTGGATCTATTTATGTCAGTGGTTCTCAGACTTTTCACATAGCAAGCCTCTGAGTGTGACCCCTCCTTATAAATTAAAAACACTTTTAATATATTTAACATCATTATAAATGCTGGAGGCAAAGTGGGGTTTGAGGTGGAGGCTGAGAGCTTGCAACCCCCCATGTAAGAACCTCACCACCCCCTGAGGAGTCCTGACCCCCAGTTTGAGAACCCCTGATTTACGCTCTATAGACATTCTCAAGACTATCTCAGAAACTATGAGTATGTCTACACTGTAATAAGAAACCTGAGGCACTGAGTCTCAGAGCCAGAGTCAGCTGACTCAGGCTTGTGGAGCTTGAGTTGAGGCACATCTCCCTCACAGGGTCTCTGTGCCCAGACTCCAGCTCAAGCTGAATACCTACACACGGAGTGGGCAAACTTTTTGGGCCGAGGGCCACATCTAGTGGGGAAATTGTATGCAGTGCTGGGGCAGGAGGTTGGGGTACGGGAGGGAGTGTGCGGTGAGAGAGGGGGTGCAGGCTGCAGAAGGGGCTCAGGACAAGGGATTGGGGCAGAGGAGGGGTGCAGGATGTATGAAGGGGCTTAGGGAAGGGGGTTGGGGTGCAGGAGGGATGCAGAGTCCAGGAGGGGGCAGGGGTGCAAAGGGGTGTGGACTGCAGAAGGGGGCTCAGACCAGCGGGTTAGGGTGCAGCAGGGAGCTCAGGGCAGGGAGGAAGGGTGAGGGGTGCACGAGGGGACTCGGGGCAGGAAAGGTTTATGCTCTGGCCCGGCACCGCTTACCTAAAGCGGCTCCAGGGTGGCAGCGGCATGCACCAGGGCCAGGGCAGGCTCCCTGCATGCCTGCCCTGTCCTCAGCCCCGTGCTGCTCCAGAAAGCGCTACGTCCCCTGGGGGAGGGAGGACGGAGGGCTCTGCGTGCGCTGTCCTTGCCAGGCCTCCAGGTACCTCCCCTGAAGCTGCGGGGGGTGGTGCCTGGAGACAATGCATAGAGTCCTCTGCCCCCCCACCTAGGGGCCCCCCCATCTGGTAATACCGTGGACCAGATCCAAAGTCCTGAGGGGCCAGATCCAGCCCATGGGCCATAGTTTGCCTACCCCTAATCTACACTGTACTGTTATAGCCCCATAGCTTAGCCAGCTTACCTTGGCCAGCCATGGGTCTTTTATCACATTGTAGACATATTCTTTATAAGGATTTTTTTTTTTTTAAATGAAAGCTTACTGTTTTAGAACTGCAGAATACTTGGAGCTCTGGTTACTCCTAATCTCAAACATCAGACTGATCATTTTAAATTATGTTAATTTATTAAATCATAAAATTTTACAAGCTATGAAGATGGAATTTGGTGCCGTGCATTAAGACACATAATGCATCTGAATTTTAAGCAGGACTGGATAAAATTCCTCACTGGTTGTGATCATATATTATAATAGTAGCTACCAGTTAAGCTTTAGGAAGTAGAGTGATCCCCTGGAGGATTCAAAGATACCTTCACTAGTGCCATCATTGTGTACAACATTACACAATCATCAAGATGCAGTATGGATGTACTTACACCTTCCCTGGAAGCTTCAGGTTTCTGTCACTATAGAAGGTAGAATACCATGAGATGGACCAATTAAGGAAGTCCCTAAGATCAATAAGTTGTGCTTTTTTTATGAACATGTTGTCCAATTTCAGTACTGATTGATTCCCACACACACAGTCATGCATTCTCAGGATATATCTATACTAGAGTGACTGCACTGGCATAGCTATGGCTCTGCAGCTGTGCTGCTGTAGACACTTCCTACATTGATAGAAGGGGTTTTTTCGGCACATATAGGTAATCCACCTCTCTGAAAGGAGGTATCTAGGTCAATGGAAGAATTCTACCATTGACCTAGATGCATCTACATTGGAGGTTAGGTCAACCTAACTATATCACACAAGGCATAATTTTTTCACAGCTCTTAGCACTGTAGTTAGATCCATCTAATTTTTAGATGTAGGCCAGACCTTAGTATTTTTTTCCTAAGGCAATTAAATAGTTTTCATGCCTGCTATAGAGGTCTCTAGGTCTCTTTTTTGACATATTTTGTAGTAATATATTCAACTCTTCTTGAATATTCATTCTTCTTCAATCATTGAGGGGCCCACTTAGGAATCTGGGGCAAAATCAGTACTTGGTCCTGCTAGTGAAGGCAGGGGGCTGAACTCAATGACGTTTTGGGGTCTCTTCCAGTTCTGTGAGATAGGTATACTTAATATTGCTAGACTGCATTTCTGTTTCCATAAAGGCTTGAAAGGTCATGCACTCTTTTATTACTGCCACTTAAAATTGAATAACCTATTTGTGGTTTTGCCCTTAATGCTTGTGTACATTCTAAAGAACACACAAAGCAGCTCCTGGGGCCTCTTAATGTGGTACAATGCCCAGCATCACTGGCTTCATTTTAAATATAAATAAGCCTCAGATTTAGTTAAGGACTAACTTCTCATTTGTTTTTTGTCAAAGCTAAGTAGCTCTGCATTTTGTTTAATGTTTCCATTTATTTGCACACTGGAGACATGAGTTACTTGAAGGATTAAGTATCATAACCAGATTGTCCTATGGCTGAAATACACTACATACCCCTATGGGGGGTGGGGGGAGAAGGGAAGAATAGCAGGGCTATTTCAGGGGCAGGAAATGAAGTATGAACAAAAGAAGAGTGAAGTTATAATCTGAAAAGTGACTCTCAAATGGCATAATGAGACACGGGATAATACATCTTCCAGGTCAAGTATACTCAGTTTAGAAAACTTTTTTCTGAGACATGCAAACTGAACATGGGATATGACAGTCAATTTGTGTTATTACTAGTTCATGAGCAGTAAACTCTACACAACTGAGGTGCTTCAATTACACAATTGATTGTACCTGCTACATAATACACCCCACTCGGAGGCAAGGTTTACTGGTAAGGCATACTCAGAAAAGGACAGCTTGACTTTCACATCATCAACTTAGTTTGCAAGTCTGAATGTTCTTTAAAAAAACCCAAAAAACCATTTCTTTCACATAGAAACTGAGTACACTGGATCTGGAAACTTTCAGAGATGATAAATGCTTTTATTAACAAATGCCACCTCAAAGATTTAGCTAATAATTGGTCATTCAAAATTTTAAGGCAACCTCTTGCTATCACCGGCATTATTGTTTGCTGCTCTGATGATTCATCAAAGACCATTTATACCATATGAGACAGCTGAAGAGAAGTTACAGTATTTATTTCATTATCATCTATTGGTAACATTTTTTTAATTTTGCTGACTGAATCAGACATTAGAATGGAAGACTTAAATCACAGAAACAACAATAAATTGCCAAAGTTATTATTGGTCATCTACATATTGTTGCTGACTGAGTTTGTCACATTTTTTTATTTGTGCCATCATGCTGAAACCATTGCTTTTTAATATGACAAAATGTTACAGCTACCATAACTATCTGCAGAAAAGAAGAGTAATGGGAGATTTGATAGCAGCCTTCAACTACCTGAAGGGGGGGTTCCAAAGAGGATAGAGCTAGGCTGTTCTCAGTGGTGGCAGATGACAGAACAGTTGCAGTCGGGGAGGTCTAGGTTGGATATTAGGAAGAGCTATTTCACTAGAAGGGTGGTGAAACACTGGAAGGGGTTACCTAGGGAGGTGGTGAAATCTCTATCCTTAGAGGTTTTTAAGGCCCAGCTTGACAAAGCACTGGCTGGGATGATTAAGTTGGTGTTGGTCCTGCTTTGAGCAGCTGATTGCACTAGATGACCACCTGAGGTCTCTTCCAACTCTACTCTAATTTTCTATGATTCTGTCTGATTATAAACATGAGGGCCAACAAAGTGAAGTACCACAAACATTCAAGTATAGTTAGTGCTATTCTGCCCTTAGTTGCTCACAAGAACACAGAGCTTGTATCCAAAATATAGACCCAAATCTTCCTCATTATGATCAAGAATGTGCAGTGATATGAAAAAAAAAAATTGATCAAGCCACACCTGATAATTTACTTTAAACAATTCTAAATCTTTACAGTATTCATTGTTTTAGGTTTCATTAATGAGGGGGAATAATTTCTGAATTACAATAATCATAAAAGTCTTATTTTCATATTATGAAAATGAGGATGTCAATAACTTTTAGAAAGGCTAATAAAGATATTTCAATACATTCAGTGTCTGTTTCTAAAAAAATTATATTTTTTGAAAAAAATGCTGATACTGATAATAAAGGACAAGAAATTGCTTAGCACTGCATTATCTGGTGCCACACAGACCTCATCTCAGCAGAAATGGTATTCTGACAGCCAATGTTAGTTAGAGAAACTGTAAATATTAGTGTGCATAATCATGGAACTTACTTCAATTGACTGAGATTGCCCATCATGGGGATGAGGTGATCTTGGATAAATATCAAGAAGGTGAGGTGGGTCATCAGTATGTATTCTTCTAATATGCTGTTTAAGAACTTCCTTATAGTTAAATGTATCAAAATTGGTCTTCCACAGTAATACCTGTAAATCAAGCATCAACCTTATTAAAACTGAATAGTTTTTTTAATAAGGAAAATAACTATTCAAAAGGAAAACTACAAGAACTTGATTTTCAAAAAGTAATGGTGTAAATCTTCTGCTCTCCGAATTGCAATACAATAGCTATGTGCAATTTCCATAAAAAACCTACAATATCATTTTAAAGGCAAAACGCTGTTTAAAATAATAAAGGTTCAATGTTATGAATTTTACTTTCAGCATATTCTAATATCCAAACCATAACTGTTTAGTGATATTCTGTTGATTACAGTTAAAAATACAAGCATCTCAAAATTTGTAACAGAAAAAAAAAAAAACAAAACAAAAAACACCCTAACAAGACTTGGCAATATAAGGTTTTGGACTTTGAACTGAAATATAAATATAAGGGTTTGTCCCCTGACAAACCGATGCTTGAAGAAGATAAAAAAATGTTAACGAATTATAGCATATGCTCCAAACCCCACCCCGATTCTAATAGATTAAAGAATAAAACAGGGTAACATACTTATACTGAACTAGAAAATGAAGATTGTTAAATAAGATTAAGAACTTTGATATAGCTATATTTTACTAATTTGTAATTATGAATAATTAATTATAGATAAGCTAACACTTAGGTCAAGTCCTTGCCTGGTATGAGTGCAGTTTTGTCAATTCTTTGACATAAAATTGCTGGATTGTTTAAGATGATGTTATTTGCTGTCAAGATAAGTAATGTATTGTGTTGGAAGATGCAAGTAAGAGGTACACAATCATGTAATGATAAATGAAAAACCCTTCTTCTGGGAAGATGCGGGAACATGGTGACACAGAACAACTTGATCCAGAACCTGCAAAACTATCCAGAAAAATGCAGAAGTTGGGTAACTGAAGCTTACTCATATGCAATGTATGGGTACATATAAAAATTGAACAGGTGATGTGCTTATGTGCTATGGCCAATTCGATAAAATGAAATAATTTGGAACACAGAAAGGTACAAAAGACCTAAGTGAACAAGGTCCAAACTGTAGAAACACTGAACCAGAAACTGAAGTACAGGACTAAAGGACCAGACCAGGAGATCAGAGGAGGCAATGACCATCATGGAAGATGAAAAGACTTCCCAGTGCCCCAGAATGTGGTAACTTGGGTTGTTTACCAATTCCGTCTTCTCTGTTATTACTGCATGGCATAAATATATGTTCAGACACTGTAAGTAACGATAATTTTGTCAAATTTTATAAAGGGAAAAACTGATTAAGCCTAAACCACCACCATATTTGGTAAATTGTTCCAATAGTTAATTCCATCCCAGTTAAAAAAATTCACTTTATTTTTAATCTGAATTTTTCCTAGCTTCAACTTCCAATCAATTGATCTTGTTATATGGATCTGTGCTATACCGAAGAGCCCTCTACTATCAAATTTCCATTCCCCGTGTAAGTACTATTGTCAAGTCACCTCAACCTTCTTTTTGATAAGCCAAACAGATTGAGCTCCTTAAGTATTTTCTTATAGACACATTTTCCAATCCTTCAGTTAGTAGATGGCTCTTCTCTGAGCCCTCTGATTTTTCAACATCCTTCTTGAATTTAGGACACCAGAACTAGACATCATATTCTATCAGCCGTCCCACCCAAGCCAAATTCTGATTCTGATTGTAAGTATTTTGGCCAATGCTTATAACTGAATTGTTAGTAGGATACAGAGTATAAGTGTGTATATAGTTATATTGTTATTTTTGATATAACCAACACCAAATGGACTTTGGAATATGAAAGAAATGTTTGCGTGGAAAAAGAATCCTGGCAAACCTTGATAAATCTATTGGGGAAATTATTTCCAACATGCCAGTTTGAACAAAAGCCGACAATTATGTAGCCTCTCTCCAAATTAAGAAAGATTGGTATGGAGAAGACACAATATAGTGCTCTGTTCACATGTTCACTTTATAGCTGCTTAACTAGCTCCTCAAAAGTTATTTGTTGCAGTTATGACAGAAACCAGGGAAACTGTACTAAAATGTTTGTGGGGAGGAAATTACAATATCTGTGTGTATAGCAGGAAAAGAAAAAAAGGGTTGATGGAAATTCAGTAACCTTAACTATTTGACTACTCTCTTGACTGGGGGCTTTCACAGAATATCCCCTTTTCAGAGGCAGGTAGGGTACAGAGAATGCGCTCATCACTTATTAATTCTTTGAAGAAAGACTGACATAGTTTTTGGGTAATTCAACCTTTACTCTACTGCCAAATAACTGGACTGTTGTTGTTACTTTTGACTATTAAAAATCTGCATTACACGATTGTTTCAAGTCTCACCTCTTCCATACTGCTGCTTCTTGAGTGGAAATCTAAAGTGTTAACTGTACAAAACATTTGGAAACAAAAAAAACCTCTGGTCCTAGAAGGTTACACATTCCTTATGGAATTGTTCACTGTCATGGCCTCTCAAGGGGCCTCAGCTTCACCTAACTGCCCTCCCCCCATTAACTTGCTGTCAGTGAGGTCAGTGTTTGCACCCATACATTTCTTAAAGCCTGTCACTTCCTTGGTGTGTGTCTCTGCTAGTCTCCTGGCTGTTTTATTGGAGGCAACCTGGTGCAAGGCTGTCACCACTTTGCTACTGCAGGCCTTTCTGCCTCCCCTTCTTTCTCTGCCTTGTTCTCTTTACAGCAGACCCTATTTCCTTTATTGGTTGCAGCTGTGGGTGCCTGCCTCCATCATTGACAGGTCTGGCAGCTGCAAGGGGTTGTGATCAAGATGTTTGCTTGTAAACAGGAGGGACTCTCCTCCCTGCTCTGTCTATGTTCCCTACGGGGTTTGTAGACGCCATTACATTCCTCCTTTCATCTCTGTGGGTGACCACTCAATTTACCTATGCCATTTCCTCTTCTCACTGGACAGAATTTGGTTAACACTGTTCATGTGAATAACGATAGCCTGCTACTCTTAAAAAAAAGAAAAATGAAAGGTTCCATGGTCTGCTGTGCCAAATTTTAAAGATTAAGATATATTAATATAAACTGTAGCAAAATACACAGGGCACCAAGAAAATGATAACTAGCTGGAATTATGAATGGGAAAGAAAGAGCTCTTTGAAAGGTAAATAAAAACAGGGTAAAATAGGATTGACAGAGAGACTTTATACATTTTAGAGAGCAAAAGCCAACAGGATATGGAGTATGTTCCTATGGAAAATCTTCACAAAAATGCCATGTAATAACAATACCCCCAAAATCAAAAAGCATGTGAGATGCAGGATTCTCTGCATCAAATTAGGTGCTCCCTCAAGAACTGAAAATATCTATGATGCAGAGATTTATGTGAAAGTTAAAAAATATTTTTTAAAAAACCTTTAAGACTACAACAAGAGATGCCAATACTATAACCCAGAATAGCTTGAAGACAGACAGCTATAAAGAAAACACCTTGTAATGTGTGTGGGGGGCAGGTGGAAAGATTTCAAGATGTGCAAAAGCATCACTCAACCATGCTCCTTAAGAATTTTAAAAGGAAAGAAAAAATCCAAAACAAATTCCAATTTAAACGTCCATATAGCCTGGAAATGGAAGCAAGTGACATCTGATTGAGCTTTATCTATTCCATGTAATCGGACAAAATAATCCACTTCATAATGACAAATTTTGGAAGACATTTTTGTTCTATTATCTTTACATAAAGTACCCTTTTCAACAGATGACAAATGTTACTAGATCTCCTAAGGAATTAATACAGAGAAATCTGTATCCTTTATGTCCATCAACTGTGCTACTAACTGTAGCTATTTAGTAAAAAGTCCTACTAATTACCTCAAGACATCCCCTAAAATGAATACATTTAGTGTAGAGATTATTAGAGAAGCACTATAGCAGTTCCAGAAAGTTGAGTTGAGATTTCAGCTTAGACCAGGAATTAAAAAACTCTTAAGAATTATAGAGGGGTCACTGGCTGGCCAGTGTAACTCCCTGGGCTGAGCATAGTTTAGCAGTCTCTTCCATCTCTGGTGCCCCCATCCTTGCTCACTCTGAGCCTGAGGTAGCTTGCACCTCTTTTTATGACTCAGCCCTCCAGTTGGGTCATCTATAGTCCTATCCCTTCCAGGATAATAAAGACTCCAATAAAGCAGAAGTCTAATGACCTGGCAGTCCCACTGTAGGTTTGATAACTTTGGAAGATTAGTGTGGGAACCCAGGCCTTCCCTCTTCTCTGGGTTCTAGCCCAGGGACTCTTATTAAGCAGCTAGAGCGCTTCCATAGACTCCCTGCTGTTTCCCTGTGCCACTTCCCATTGTCAGGCTGATGCAAGAGGCTGCATGCTGCCAGCGTGCCCAAGGCGACTGTCCCCTTGAGTTCTTTGGCTGTATGTAGCCCCTTGCACCATGAGCATTCTCAAACTGCTTGGGAAGTCTCTTTAAATTCTTTTTCCTGGGAGTTCTCCTCCTTGTTCTCTTTTCTTTTATTCTAGAGGCTCTTCTCGCCAAGTACAGCCATTTATCTCAACTCAGCTTAGTCACAGCTTGGGAAGTAACTGTTCTGCCCATTCACCCTTTCCTGGCCGTTACAGTAGAGGGTTTATATGCCCCTCACAGAATACTGTACTGTATCCTCCACAGAACAGCACTTATTCTTTTGAGTAAGAAACACGCTCCTCAGAATTTCCATGTAAATCTGTTAATTAGTTTATTAATTATAATTATTTTACATTGAGCCCTTTAAGAATTATTTTTGCTAACTCTGTTTTGGCTCCTTAATGCAAATAAAATTCCTAGTAATTTTTCAGATCTGAAGTCTGACTCACTTCTCTTGTGCAGCAAAATGTAAGGTATAGGCTACTTTCTTTTTTCTTTTCTTTTTTTTTTTTAAAAAATCAGCATTGTTATTTTTAGCCATTTCTACTCCCATTGAAATAATGGAGTATTTTTGTCATTGAATAAATGCTCAAGAAGCTGTAGATTAAAATGTTTTATCCTTTATGAAGAGCTAATAGCTCCAAGAGATGCAAAGTGCCCTATTCATCATCTTGAGATGTATGGATAAATAAAGCGCTGTGTTCCTTGACAGGTAAATTCATAAGAACTTCGTATCTTTTGAAGACTATTAAGCTTACCATAACAATTTCACTATACCACTATTTGGTGTGCTTTTTTCACCTCCGAACTGTAGTCTTTAATTAGCACATAGTAAAGTGAAAAAGTATTTGCACAAATTTGGTAAGATTTCCTCCTTTCATGCTCAAATATTTTAGTTGTTACATCTAGCTTCATTTTCATAATGATTTCATTTGACCACGTGTCTTTCTGCAAATTTTTTCCACCTCAAATTTCAATCTTTTTTACTAGCAAAATCCTCCAGCATCAATATCCTTGCTTCAGTTAGAGTTAATTTCTCTACAATATTTGCTAGTCTTTTGATTGCTGTTGCAAATTCATTGTCATGTCAGCAGTTCTTTTATATCCTTTGAGTTTCCCCAACTCATTTCTAGAAAAGGTGCCACATGAAGCTACATCTCTGGTTCTTTGCATCTGATTGCACTTACGTAAGACAGTGGTGTCTGCTTTCTAATACCACCCAAGTCTTTAGTCTGAACTTTATTCCTTCGAGCTGTGTTTTCTATTAGTTGTTGAGTAAAATTCCACCCTTTTCTTTCCCCAACAAAATATGAAACATGTTTGTAGTAACTCCCCGGAGTGTCACTTCCACAAAGCTGTTCTCTGTGCCTACATTATGGGCTCCCAAAACACATTTTGTTCTTTTTTTGTTGTTGCCATCTAATACTGAGGAAGCATTTTACAGACTATAAAGTTCTAATCCAAGTGCTAAATGATTTCTATCTTCCTTAATTGTGCCCCTTTATTCTTTTACGATGTAAAGATCTGGAGAACCAGCTCTAAGACCAGATATGGTGGCATTTCATAGTAACCAGATTTACCCACAGTGGCACAATCTACTGCACCCACAGTTGGGATAAGGATTAATTATATGACTTACTGGTTTAATAAAACTTATTTTGCCTGGAAATATTAAACTGATACTCTGTATGAAATCTAGTGCTTTGGCTAATTTAAACTGGCAGAACAATAATCTAAACAGATTTTGCCCCATCTCAGGCCAAATTTTCTAATATCTGATTGATTTGTGCACTAACAGACTAGGTACCTTCCTCTAATTAGAAGGGCCAACCTAGCAAACAGAGCATGTATGTAGCTATATGTATTCTGTGTGCATCATCATCAAAATCATCATCTTTAACCAAAGCACACTAGTAACAGCAAAATTACTTTCCTGCTGTGTACTTCTGAATAGAAAAGCTTTGTTTGAATTACTGTATTATGATCCACATTGTTTCCCTGAACTTGAATCATTACTTCTGGTGTCTTTCTTAGGATATGGGACTCATAAAATACAAATTGAGGGCAGTCCTGTTTTTTACTGTAATACTCAGTTGGAACTGGTGAATGTAAAAATGTAATTTTATTACACAAAACAAAAATAGTATAAGATATCACAAATTAAACTTGTATATAAGCCTACCTAGAAACAATTCCTAAAAACATGCAAAATGGATCAAAGAAGTCTACTGTAATTCTCATGTTGTAATTCTCATGTTTCAAAACACTATTTAACTCATTCACTCACTGTAATAAATACTGAAAGAATAAATTGTTTTATATAGAACTTCAAGTTTTTAAACAAACCTGTGCATCCACTCCACCTGATGCAAATTTTTCCCCACCTTTGGAAAAGGCCACAGAAAGCACAGGTCCCTGTAAAATTAAAAGCAAGTTCAGTAATGTGCTAAAACAATTTATTTCTATTACAGTCTCTCTCTTTACACTGAAATATAGCTAGCTATCTATTGTTCAACAAAACTCCAGAACTGCAACAACTTTCTAATGCTAATAAGATAGACAAAAAGTGGATGAGGTAATATTTTTATTGGACTACCTTCTGTTCGTGAAAGAGACAAGCTTTCAAACTTTCTGAAGAGGAGGAGCTCTGTACAGCTCAAAAGCTGGTCCCTTTCACCAACAGAAATTGGTTCACTAAAGATATTACCTCACCCACATTGTCGCTCTAATATCCTGAGACTAACATGCCTACAACAACACTGAAAACAATTAATGAGAAATAGTCCAATTGCAATGATGATTTCTACAAAATTAAGGTTGAGTGAAAGATGAATAGTACAAATCACAGGAAAATATTAGGTCAAGATTATTGCCGTATTATTCATTATTCTAAACAGTACTATATTTCCCATATCTATTTTACTTTGATATTTTTATCATAAATAATTCAATCAGAAAGTAGGGCTTGCTGCATATTAAGGAGGAAGAGAGAAAAGGAAAGTGGTGATAGGAGGTTCTTATTAAGATTGTCACTCACTTCTCCGTTAACTTCAGAAGATTTATATAGCACATGTACTTATCTACTAGATGATTAGTTGTTCATCTGCAAATGACTGAAGAACATAACCCTCTTGATTTCAGATATTAATTCAATATGAAAACTGTTACACGGCACTAAGCACATACACTGTAGTGGCATGACTGTCACTTAAGGTCATGCAATTTCACTCAACTTCTGAGAAGCTGCATTACTGTAAGAGTTTGTTTTCCACTGAAAATGTCATGCACTGGCAAATAACTGCCATCATTAGTACATTATGCAAGTGTATTATTTCTCCTCTAATGAAATTAAACATATTGATATGATAAAAATCTACTAACATTTCAGTTAAAAAAGAACTATTAAGTACTACTATACCTTGTGTCCATGAAGCGTATATATAAGTCTTCCTTCTAACAGATCCATAATTTTAAGGGTACCATCAGTAGAAGCAGTGATGAGATAGTTACCAGAAGGATGGAATGATACACAATTAACTCCTCCTCTGTGAACTAATTCACAAGAGACAAAATTCAGATGTTGATACTAACTCTTGAAAATAAAATCTATGTTTCTTATAGTAGTTGTTTTCTAGTGCTCAAAACAATAATCAACTCCGTTACTGAGAGAAAACAAAAACAAATGTGAAAGAAAGCAGTTACTCAGTTCCATGCCAATACAACAGAAAAATTACAAAATGAAGAAAAATTGAGATGCTAAAGTAATTAATGCTTTTATTAAAATAAAGGGTGCAGACTTGTTTGCTTTCCAATTAGTAGGGGGAATTAAAGTCATTTTAAAAGATTAATTTAACAAAGAAAAAATACACCATTACCTCGATATAACACTGTCCTTGGGAACCAAAAAAATCTTACCGCGTTATAGGTGAAACCGTGTTATATTGAACTTGCTTTGATCCACCAGAGTGCACAGCCCCACTCCCTAGAGCACTGCTTTACCGCGTTATATCCAAATTTGCGTTATATCGGGTGGCGTTATATCGAGGTAGCGGTGTATCTGAGTATAATTGCAGCTTATAGTAATCATAGTCAATTCATTGATTACAACAAGCATTCATGGTGTAAGAGAAGCTTTGTTGACATCATGTATTAAATTTACCAAGAGACAGAAAGAATTCAGACACTAACATATAGCATGTTAAAAATCATAATATTAAAGAGTTTGACAAACCCAAAAATATAAAGCAATCCAAAGCAAAGGCTATTTTCTGTGGTTAATTTCAAACCTAAACTCTTTATGATCACATACTGGTGAGTGTGTTTTCTGGTACCTAGACCCAATAACATGAGCTTAGGATGAAAAAAAGCCTTAGCATTGAATGTTCCGTCTTTTATTGGCCAGACTCAGATGGTTAAGCTGACTTTCACATGGGGCTTTTCAAAATAAAATAAATATGAATTCTTAAGATTATAGCAACTTCTCAGAGTCTGTAAAATTATAGGACAGTTTCAAAGGGACCAAGTTGAAATATGTTGCAGTTTTTAACTCAAATGGCATTCTTCTGAAAGCTCAAAATTTAGTGACTCAATGTTACATTTTGTCTACAACATATAGAAAAGACAAAGGGAAACCCCGCTATAACGCATCCCGCAATAACGTGAATTCGAATATAAGGCGATCATAAGGTGGCTCTGGCTGCCCCAAGCAAAACAAAACAAAAACAAAACACACACCACAAAAAAACCGACCGGAGCGCCGCAGAAGCACAAAAAAGGGGGAAAAAAGGGGGGGAAAAAAAGAGGCTGGAGCGCCACCGAAGAACAAAACAAAAACAAAACATGGAATGTGCCTTCCCCACTGCCTCTTCCCCACTACCTCCGCTTCTTCTTTTGGCGAGAAGAGCCATTCTCCTCCCCAGGTGCTCCCTGCTCTTCCTCTGCCCCTTGCACGTCTCCCCTGCTCTCCCCAACTGTTTCCCTCTCCCGCTGCATGGCTGAGAGCCTCCGCTGCTGGAGCTGCACCCTTTCAGTTACTGTTATGGACCGTTTGCAAACACAAGTCGTTTTCTACCCAAGAGAAATTGACCAGCCTGAAACCGACCAGCTTGAAATGGTAAACCTGGCTATAACGCAACCCCGCATTTACCGCAATCCAATTTTTTGAACCCCAATCACCGTGTTATAGTAGGGTTTCACTGTATTTAATAAATATTAAATGTTTACATTATTGTTTTCTGTACTGTCAGTTTCTGTTCTTGGAGAAGAGAGACTGAGTCATATTAATCACACTGTCACATCCTGATGTAGCAAAATACTTTGGCACATAGCTAACTTCAATGAGACTATGCACAGACTTTCCTTGGATCCTACTGACTTTAAACCAACTGCAGCTGGACAATCAGCACATTGCACTACCTGCCCATTTTACCGAGTGGCAATAGACACTGAATAGAGCCCATCCTCCTATTCGGCCATGAGGATGGTGGCCCAGGCATAAAAAACAGATTAAAAAGCTCCTTTCCTTGCCCTTATAAACAAAGTATCACACTAACTTCAGCTCTTTTTAATAATTTTTAAAATGTGCCTATTTGGTGGAAAATATTAGTTCTTTGCTACAAGCTAATTGCTTGGTGAATTTCAATATAAAAATAGCTACTACCCATTTGTAATAGTTACAAAAATAGAAAAAAGTTGTTTTATACTAAATTCTACTCACAAAAAAGCCTCTTTGAGCAGTCATGCCACTATAAAAAATTTAAATTATGACTTTTAAGGAAAAATTGTTTTTGGAGGAAGAAAAGGAGATGTCTGTATTTTAGCTGTTTTCTAAACATTTGAAAATAGATTTAGGGCATGTCTACACTACTAAGTTAAGTCAAGTCGACACGCAGACACTGCAGTAAATAAGTTGGTCAGTTGTATCCGTGGAGTGCATCCTCACTAGCAGCGCTTGCACTGAAGCACAGAGTAGTGCACCACGGGTAGCTATTCCACAGTGTAACTAGCTGCAGAGGGTTATGGGAAGGGCTTGCAACACCTCATGGGACCAAAACATTGTCACAGGGAGGAATGTGAACATGGCTTCGGCCTTGCATGTTGCCTGCTGGTTTGGCTCACAAGGTTTGCTTCCCCTGCCCCCATCTCAGCAATGGGCGACCCCCCTCCCGATCGCTGGGGGAGGGGACGCCCCCCACTGTGTTTCTAGGGTATTGACCCCACTGTCTAGAGCTGAACCCGGCTCAGTCTTCCAGCCCCGCCCCAGAGAAGCGACCAAATAAACTCCATGCTGTCGATTTGCAATAAATAAATAAAATAAATAAATAAATGATCTCGCTTCCTCCATCTCTCCCCTGATATCAACAGCAAACAACCCATATTTTCTTGTGTCTTTTTTCGAAAACCTGGCTTAGCCACATATATGCAATAGCCCGAGAAGCAGGGACCTCGGTCAAATGTGCATTCTTGTTGTGAACATTACAAACACCTTGTGCCTTATCCTGCAGTATTTCCTGAGCCAAGACAGGAGCCACAGCGTGGAACATTGCAATGTCATTCAAGCAGCCCAGCTGCAAGCCATAGACAGAAACAATTCCCGGTTACTTCTGGTAGTTGCGCAGCAGCTGAGCACAAGTGGAATACCGTTTCTGGGCCTGGGAAACAAGAATTGACAGTTGGGATCGCTTGGTTATGTGGCTATGAGATGATGAACAGTGGCTACAGAACTTTCAAATGCGGAAGGCCACTTTCCAGGAACTTTGTGCAGAGCTTTCCCCAGCCCTTAATGCAGCAACACCAAAATGAGACATGCTCTGACAGTGGAGAAGCGAGTGGCAATTGCTCTGTGGCTTACAACTCCAGATTGCTACCAGTCAGGAGGGAATCAATTCAGAGTTGCTAAATTCTCTGTGGGAGCTGCTGTGATCCAAATGTGCAGGGCCATCAATCAACTTCTGCTAAAAAGGGTCATGACTGTGGGCAACGTGCGGGATATAGTGGACGGCTTTGCATGGGGGGCAATAGATGGAATGCATATTCTTATCTTGGCACCAGACCACTAAGCCAAAGAGTACATAAACCATTAGGGATACTTTTCAATTGTGTTGCAAATGCAGGTGAATCACAGGGGGCATGTAACCAACATCAAGGTGGGATGGTCAGGAAAGGTGTATGACGTGCATCTATACGAACACAAGTCTGTTCAGAAAGATGCAAGCAGGAACTTTCTTTCCAGATCACAAAATAAC
The DNA here is from genome assembly GCF_003597395.2 of Chelonoidis abingdonii. Taxonomy (NCBI): domain Eukaryota; kingdom Metazoa; phylum Chordata; order Testudines; family Testudinidae; genus Chelonoidis; species Chelonoidis abingdonii. Next base: position 84,482,436 of record NC_133769.1, read on the forward strand.
TATTGATGACAATGAAATGCCAATAGTAATCCTGGGAGACCCAGCCTACCCCTTGCTCCCATGGCTCATGAAGCCATACAGTGGCCACGTGGACAGCAGTAAGGAATGGTTCAACAATAGGTGAAGCAAGTGCAGACTGGTGGTGGAATGTCCCTTTGGCCATTTAAAGGATTGCTGGCACAGTTTGGTTACTAGGTTAGACCTCAGTGAAAGCAATATCCCTATTATTATCACTGACTGCTGTGCACTCCATAATATCTGTGAGACAAAGGGAGAGAAGTTTCTGCAGGAGTGGGGCATGGAGACAGATAGGTTCACAGCCAATTTTGAGCACCCAGATACCAGGGCAAGAAGAAGAGCCCAGCAAGGAGCTCTGCGTCTCCAGGAGGGTTTGAAAACCTGTTTCAGTAATGAGCCACAGTAATGTGCACCACTTATTTGCGTTGTGCCTTCCCATACCATTCCCCAGTTGCATCAGTTTCCCTATACCCCTCTCCTGCCCCCAAGTCCCCACGATTGGAATAAAGAACATTTCATTCTTGAAACATTGATTTTTACTGCACAAGCATAAAGAAACTGAAAGACTGGGAAAATAATTTAACCTTGGGCAAACAATGTGATAAAATTGGGAAGGAAGAAACCAAGTCAGCTTGTCTGTGAAAGCACAGTAGTCTTGCCATCAAAAATCTTTGAATGGCTGCCGTTTGTTCTTAGTACCCTCTCCCAAAATTGAGTGAAAAAGATACTGAACTTCCCTCCCACCTCACGTTCTGGAATGTTTAGGGGAGGGGGATTGGGAACAGGGTGATGCTTGCAGGCAGTTTTGCAGAGGCTGCAAAGGGAGTCTAGCCTCAAGGTGTTTTTCTTGAAGCTCAACCAGATGCCTCAACATGTCTGATTGGTCCTTCATAATCAGCATCTCATCCTGCATGCCACCCTCATGCTCCTGGGATGCTCTCCATGTCCATGTCCAGTTTTTCAGACAATGAAATACTCCAGGCTCTTAGCGCCACATAAGCTGTCCCAGAGGCATTCATTATCTCATTGAACACGTCATCATGTTTTCTCTTTTTCCGCCTTCTAATCTGTGAAAGTCTCTCTGCTGATGTGGAGGATGTGCTAAAGGGCAAGTTTTCCACTGTAAGGCACGCAAAGCACAAGGCAACCACTGTCAGTGCATATCACGGGTCTAGTTCAAGGTTCCTATTTAAAAATCACTCCCTTATTACACTCAGGTTCAAGCCAGAACATAATCAGAATCCCTAGCTATTCAACAAACCGATTTGCTATTTCACCCATGGTGAACCCAGCTCAGTGGCTTGGGCGCAGGCTTGGTGCTGCAACTTGTGGGAAACCCACATTGGGAGTACATGTGGACCATGCCTCTTCCCCCTAGCAACATGGACGTTGCTTTGAGACCAGGGACCAGCATTAAGCCTCCCAAATTGCGGTCTTTGTCCAAGGAGGAGGGGCAGGGGTTTGTGGTCGCAAGAGCACAGAAGCCCACTCCCCACTGCTCTTAATGCTGCTGGTAATAGTCATCCTGGACTTGCAGAATGTGAGGTCAGCACTGATCCCTGCCAACAAAACCATCAGCATGTTAAAGGAAGTGTAGTTGAGGGGCCCAGAAGTTACCATGGGTGGTGGATCGGATGCTCTAACATTTGCGGTACAAGCACTCGTAATGAAAACTTCCACCATCTCCCCTAGGTGACCTTATGTGATATCAGTCTCCTGAAGGAAACAGAGGTGGCAAGATAGCAGATGCTGCAAGCGTTTGTGAACGGACCTGGTCCTTACATTGCAATGCCAGCAGAGTAAATACTGGAGTGCCATGGGAACAAGTGTCTTACCATGGTAGAAGAAGTTAGGCAGCCCTCCCCAGAAAGTTTCCTAGCGATCTCCACTGAGGATTCCCAGGCTCTCTCTGTGCACAGACAGTCTTTTCCGGAGGGCACCCTCTATGTAGCCGGAGCAGCCACTGTGAAGCAGATATCCACTGCACCTCACTTTTTCATAAGATTAAACAAAATATAAGAGCATGTAACCCCTACAGTTTGATTGGAATTGCATACTAACCAGAGGTGCCTTCCCTGGCATCATGCTCAGTTACCATATTGTCCTGTGACTGGCTGGGCTCTGAGGTTAAAAATAGCTTCTGGTTCTCGAGGCAAATGGATCCACTGCTTGCCTGTCTCCCATTCTCCTCCTCTCCCTTGTCCAGGATGCCCTCTTCGTTGTTGCCTGAGATAGCCCAAGACTCACATTCCTGGGAGGTATCCATGTGATGTTTGAGGGTAGCGATGGGGTTGCCGCTGAGAATCTCATCCGGCTCATTGTAGAAGTGGCATGTCTGTGATGCAGAACCAGAACGACTGTTTGCCTCCTTTGTCTTCTGGTACGCCTGCCAAGTTCTTTGATTTTTACACGGAACTCCTGCGTGTCCCTGCTGTAGCCCTTCTCTCCCATGCCCTGTGCATGTAGATGACTACATTTCTTCGGCTGGATTGGAGCTGTGCCTGCACAGACTCTTCTCCCAACAGACCAATAAGATCCATCACCTCCTGTGTACTCCAGGCTGGAGTGTGTGTGAAGTATTGAGTTGCCATGAACAGCTGGACTGGCAAGCTCTCCACGCTGATCAAAACAGGAAATGAGAATTCAAAAGTTCCCAGGGCTCTAACAACGGAGGGACTGTTTCCTGTGTACCTGGCTCCTGTGCAGCAGAGTTGAAAATGATCTCCAGAGCAGTCGCAGCAGAGCATAGTAAAACACTTCCTGGAGACAAATTCAGTCAACTTATACAACACTGTGTCTACATTGCCTCTCTGTTGACCCATCAACATTGAATTAAGCACTATGCCTCTCACAGAGGCGGAGTAATTAAATCGATGTCACAGATGAGTTAAGTCAGAGGAAGAAACCTGGTAGTATTGACGCATATATTATTAGGTCAATGTAAGGTGGCTTCCGTCTACCTAAATTTGTGCTGTAAACCAGCCATTAATAGGGAGCTGATATTCTATAAATATTGAATTATGCTATTAATCACAGATGTGTATGTTTTCTAAAACTTTCATATTGTAATATATTGAAAATCAAAAGGAGGAAGACAAGAAAAATAACACCTACTTAATAAGATTCACGGATTGTCACTGTAGACTAGAATGACTGAGGACCCTTTGTGTTCAGAATATCACCAAGTTAAATTATCACTGAGTTTTGTAGTTTGTTACCATCCAATTTTTAAGTTCTCAGCCACTCTGACTTTACTAATTATAGCTGTGCAGTACAGCTATAGTAAAACATGTGTCTATGGTATGCCAAGAGACCTGCACCATTGTGATATCAGAGTTAATTCAACCAACTGCCATCCTTACACGTGGTGTTCAACCTTTTTTCATTTGCCGACCCCTAAAAAATTTTTTAATGGAGGTGTGGATCCCTTTGGAAATTTTAGATATTGTCTGCGGACCCTGAAAGGTCTGGGGACCACAGTTGTAACGCAGTGGTTTTCAACCTAATTTTTATGCAACACTTTAATTGGTTGTATGAGGAAGACTGCACAGAAGCTGGACTACTTGGCCCAACTGCCAGTTTTTCAAAACCATTTACAGAACAACACAACCAACAGACACAGAGACCCTCACAGAAGCGCACACTGCTCATTTGCCACCTGCACAAAATCGACACAAATCTTCCAGGACTGTCACTCTGTCTGTGTAAAAAGAACAGGAGTACTTGTGGCACCTTAGAGACTAACAAATTTATTTGAGCATAAGCTTTTGTGGGCTACAGCCCTAAAGCTTAGCATGTCTGGTGAATCACTGTGAAGTGAAACAGCTAGAATCATGGCTGATGGCTCTTTTTTATTTGGAATATCATGAGGGTTCAAGCATCAGTGGGGCTGTCAGAACCAGATGGAATCCTGGAGTTCAAAGGTTCCATGGTGGTTGAAATGTGACAGTTGATCAGAGAAAGTGCGAGTAACAGCTATGTGGGGTAACAAGGAGATGGTTGTGCTGCCAACCAGAGGGCTGCTCTGTGTACAAACTTTGGGGAACATGCAGGGAGTAATGTTGCTGTTTGTACAACACAACACATGGAAACAAGAACCTTTTTTAATCAGCTTTTTGCCACACACGTTTAGGAATTTCACCCATGCCACAGGATGAGCTTTCAGCTACTAATTCAGAACTTTTATTTAGAACAGTATCCCCCATCATGCATCTGTCCCCTCTCCATATCTCCAGTCTTTCCTAAATTTGTATCTTCTCACGATAGACTAGAACTTGAAATTCAGAGTATGATTTCAACATAATATGAAAACTACTTGAACGTTAATTTTCATCCCATTTATTTCTCCCACATTCTGCCTTATTTAAATAATAAAAATACTTATCTTTTCATAACTATTTTCTAGAGCACTTTTCAAATGTTAACTATTACTTGCAACATCTATATGGAAAGCCAAACACTGAAAGGATAAGTAACTTGTCCAAGACCAGAGAACTACTCAGAAGTCCCATGCTCTAACTCCCAATTTCACGCTCAAACCACTGGACCACACTTTCTCAGAGCTAGCTGTTATTAAGCAATATCTGTTATTAAGCAACAACTTTCTTATAGCTGTTTATTGTCATTGAGGAGTCTAGCTCATATATCACTTTCACAATGGCCAGGTAGAAGATTCTGCATTAAAAACTAGAAAATAGCATTTGTCTTCAAATCCAAGAGGCAGTGGGATTTCCTGCCAAGAAAACCTCATATGTCAACTGTTAAACTGAATGAAATAAACCTTGTGTGGCCACTTTATAATTCCATTTTGGGCATAATTTCATCAGTCTTCTCTCAAGGAGAATTAGCAGAAGGAAAAGGAAAAGGAAAAGGAAATGTATTCTCAGCAGTATAAAATGAGATCAAGGTACACTAAAATGTAAATAAGAAATATTCCCTTAACTATCCTTTAATGTTACAAGACATTTGATTGCTTCGATTTTAAAGAAATTCTAATATAATTTAATTTATAATATAATTATAGAAGAATTAAGTAAACAGGTTTAGTTACCATGAGCTATGTAAGCTTTTACCTCGGTAATGCTGCAGCAACTTGTTCATTCGAATATCCCAGAGCTTCACTGTATGATTAGAACCTGCTGAAACTACACATGTACCACTTGGATTGAAATCAACATAGTTTGCAAACCTAGATGGAAATCATGAAAATAGATTTAATGAGTTTTGCTGTTTTAACAGCAATAGCTATAATTCAAGAGAATTAATAAGAACGTAAGAATGGCTATACTGGGTTAGATGGAAGAAAGGATACTGGACTAGATGGATCATTCAACAGTGGCCAGTGTCAGAAGCTTCAGAGGGAATGAACAGATCAATCATCAAGTGATCCATGTCATCATCTACTCCCAACTTCTGGCAATCAGAAGTTTGGGACACCCAAACCATGGGGTTGCATCCCTGACCATCCTGGCTGAGAGCCATTGATGGACCTATCCTCCACGAACATATCTTATTCTTTTTTCAACCTAGCTCTATTTTGGCCCTCACAACATCCCCTGGCAATGAGTTCCACAGGTTGACTGTACACTGTGTGAAGAAGCACTTCCGTGTATTAAACTTCCTATGAATTTCACTGGGTTCCCCCAGTTTGTGTGTTATGTGAAGGGAAGGTTACACTCTATTAACTTTCTCCACACCACTCAATTTTATAGAGCTCTATCATAGTCCATGTTAGTTGTCTCTTTTCTAAGATGAATAGTACTAGTCTCTTCTCATATGGAAGCTGTTCCATACCCCTAATAGTTTTCGTTGCCTTTATCTGTACTTTTTCCAATTCTAATATATCCTTTTTGAGATGGAGCAATCAGAACTGCATGTGGTATTTAAGACGAGGGCATACCACAGATTTATACAATGGCATTAAGATATTTTCTGTCTTATTACCTATCCCTTTCCTAATTGTTCCCCACATCCTGTTAGCATTTAAAAAAAAGCTTCCGCTGCACACTGAGCAGATGTTTTCAGAACACTATCCACTATGACTCCAAGATCTCTTTCTTGAGTGGCAATAGCTAATTTAGAGTCCATCATTTTGAATGTATAATTTGGATTATGTTTTCCCACATGAATTATTTTGCATCTATTTACATTGATTTTCATCTGCCATTTTGTTGCCTAGTCATCCGTTTTGCGAAATCCCTTTGTAATTCTTCGCAGTAGCTTTGGACTCAAGTATCTTGAGTAATTTTGTATCATCTACAAACTTTGCCAGCTGATTGTTCACGCTTTTCCAAATCATTCATGAATAGGATGAAAAGCACTGGTTCCAGTACAGATCCCTGGGGGACACTGCTATTTACTTCTCTCCACAGTGAAAACTATTTATTTATACCTGTTTTTTCCTCCTGTCTTTTAATCAGTTACTGATCCACAAGAGGACCTTCCCTCTTATCCCATGACTGCTTACTTTACTTAAGAGCCTTTGGTGAGGGACCTTGTCAAAGGCTTTCTGAATGTTAAAGTACACTATTATCCACTGGATCATTCTTGTCCACGTGCTTGTTGAACCCCCTCAAAGAATTCTAATAGATTGGTGAGGCATGATTTCCCTTTACAAAAGCCATGTTGACTTTTTCCAACATATTTTATTTACCTATGTATCTGATCATTAATTCTGTTCTTTATTATAGTTTCAACCAATTTGTGTGGTACTGAAGTTAGGCTTACACGCCTGTAAGTGCCAGGATCACCTATGGAGCCTTTTTAAAAAATTGGATGATAGCTAGTATGCTGCCAGTCATCTGGCACAGAAACAGATTTAAATGATAGATTACATAACACAGTTAGTAATTTTGCAATTTCATATCTGAATTTCTTCAAAACTCCCATCTAGTCCTGGTGATGGGATGTTAAATTTAATTACATTACAGGTACTATTACTGAGTGGTTCAGATATATGCACCTCTTGGATCAGATCCTGTCCTCCACTTAGGACTAAATCAAGAATTGCCTCTCCCCTGGTGAGTTCCAGGACTTAGTTACTCCAAGCAGTCATTATACGGTGATTTGCTACCTGGTAATTTGGGTTCTTCACATTCATCTAGTTCTAGTCATGGATCTAAATTCACCTAATCAACAGGAAGAAATAGGGGAAAAAAAATGATTAGGGGGCTGGTCTGCAGAAGAGAAAATTGAGGGGGGAAATTTGATAGCCGCTTTCAACTACCTGAAAGGGGGTCCAAAAGAGGATGGATCTAGACTGTTCTCAGTGGTACCTGATGACAGAACAAGGAGTAATGGTCTCAAGTTGCAGTGGGCCTTAGACGTTTTTAAGACTCAGCTTGACAAAGCCCTGGCTGGGATATTTTAACTGGGAATTGGTCCTGCTTTGAGCAGGGGGTTGGACTAGACAACCTCCTGAGGTCCCTTCCAACCCTGATATTCTATGATATTCTAGGGGAAGACAGAACACTCCTGCTACACTGGATGACAGGCTCTGCTCAGTTAGGGACTTTGGATTTTCAGAGCAATTAAAATGCTATATATTCTAAAGAAAATACTTAGACAAAAGACAGTCTTAACTCCACCAACGGAACGGAAGGTTTTGGCTGGCACAGAGACTTAGAAAACACAAATTCCAACTAAGGAACCGATGTTATCAAACATCCCTTCAAGTCCCCTCAGACAGTGGGAGCACACACAGATGTACCAAATGAACAGAATAGACCTAGGAAGAGTATCTAGAAAAATAGAATAGTTTACAATCTGCCTTCTCATGGCAACATCAGCAGCGACAAGTGTCCCTAATAATCACCAATCGTAGCAGCAAAAGGAAAAAAATTAGGAAAAGGGATTTCCCTTCTGGAGTTCCCTTCCAGCTTCTGAACTCTTATTGTTACACCAAAGAAAAGCCCCACACTACCTTGCCCCCCACTCACAGCAGGCTTCTATAGCATCAAAGGTCTAGGTAAGACACTTGGGAGCCCACTATTCCTGTTCCATTACAGTGATTGCTTCAGGAAAACATGATCTATCCCTTGCACAGAAATATGAAGGACTATACATTGAACAGCAATGGGTCAAATCATCTTGATTATTCAAAGAGTTGATGTACTAGCAAATGTCCTTATAGAGGAAGGTTAAAACTATTTTGTACAGTGTCAATGGCTACAAAGTGCTGGGGGTTCAGCTATAGATTTGTAGAATTTTGTACAGGAACTGGCTTATTTTAATAATTGTAATATTTCTGAAAGATTCTTCTGTTGACTTATATTTATATTGAGCATCTACTGCAAGATTAGGAACAAAGACAAAAACAAAACAATTCCCAAAAGCTCAGTGAGGTCTGACTGTTGAGGAATCTGCCAAAGCTCCAGTTATGTATTTGTTTACACTTATTTTTCCACATTTGAACATCACTGGTATAAAACAGCAGATGACTATAATAAGCAGCTTAGACTAACCAAGAATGAGAGAAAAAAAAAAAAAACCCAGAAAACATGCTAGGCGGGAAAAAATAATCTGGTTTCCTTTCTGCCATCCTACTAAGGATAGGGGTTAAATTTCCTTCTTTGAGTTCAGCAACAGGAAAAAGGAGGAGTGCTTGAAGCCTTAAACCTAGAAAACTCATTGAATTCTAGAAAGCAAGTCCCAAGCTCTCAATAGTAAAATTGAAGTGCTGTTGCTGCTATACTTGCAGGAAGACTGAGACAGTGACAGACCGCAGAGCTCAAAGTACTTTTCAGCTCAGACAAAGGGTGGAGAGAGATAGCATAGCACTAGTAAAACTAATAAAGTGCATATATTGGGCTCTTCCAGGAGGTTCCATGCATCTCAAAAGCTCTGACTCCCTTTATGTTTAAAAGAATATGGGATAATATGAAACCAAAGCATTTTCTACAGCCAAAAAAGTCAGAACACACTGTATATTAACCCCCTTATCAACTAATTAATGAGTATGAGGGGAAAAATTAAGAATTCTTCACTAACAAACATCCTACTCTAAATTAACAAAAAGGAAAATATTGGGGAAAAATTCAAAGATAAAAGTAGTCAGAAGTCTAACCCAGTCATCTTCTCAAGATGAGTTTGGTCTCATCTCCTGAAGACAGAAAAAGAGATGGGCACATTTAGACAGACAGCTGGCTTCTTAAAAAAAAAAAAAAAAAAATTGCATTTCTTTGATTTCCATCTGCTGGTAGTAAAGTTTGCATCTATTTTCAAATATTGCAGAGATGTTGGTGAAATTTGATTTAAGGTAGCACAAAATATGAACTTTGTATCATGTTAAATATACTTCTGCACACTTCTTTTGCATGGCACTTACCCTTCATAGTCTGTAAAGCTATCAATGCATATTTTATTTGCTGCATCCCAGATTTTAACAGTTTTATCCTCACTGCAAGATGCTATTAATCTTCCATCAGGTGAAAATCTGTGAAGTATAAAAAAGGTTTCTATTTAAGAAGTAGTATCAAATATTCAGTAACACAGATAACTGAATAGTAAATAAATATTAAAAGGTATTTTCTAGGACAATCTCAGTTTTAAGTTTAAGGGTGTTATAGTTACTGAGAAATGTCAAGTTCACAAAACTAGGCAGAAAAGATTACCCCTTCCTACACCATTTATTAAAAAAAACAAAAACACCTTTTCTACCCCTGAAATCTAAAATATATTTTTAAACATTGATACAGCTGAATGGGGGAGGAGGGTAGAAGAATGACCTGTAGGCTGAATCCAAGTATGAAAGTTTTAGGTCTAAAGCAGAAATTTGCAGAAACATAATAAGTGAATGGAAACAGAGGGTCATACTAGAACTGTGCATTTAAATTTTAAACTAAGGCTTTCTCTACCATGAATATTTTAGCGGTATTAAATGTACACATGCTTGAGAGTTTTCACTAGGTAAGTCTTTCTAAACTAACAATGATCCATCAATAATTACCCTAAACTCTCCCAGACTGGCTAATCTGTTTTTTTTTTGGTTTTGTTTCTTATTTTTAAAAGTAATTTTTCCATGAATCAAACTTAGTCTAGTTTCTCCAGTACTCATTACTTCTGTTTTTTAATACAGGTGCAGTATTGCACTTCTGTAATCCTCTGTGAGTTTTCAAATCGGATTGCCTTCTGTTCTGTTCTTCTTTTTTACCATTTTCCTCTAGTGCTCTATAGTGAATTTCATTATGCACTGCTATCAGAATATATTCATATTTTTCAATATCAATACTGATGTTAATCAAACAATTGATGTACCTGTCCTTTAGAGCCGAGCAGAATAATAACGGGCAATTCACCCTCTCACTGTCCTTGGAGATTTACTCTGTCTTTAAGTAGTGGGCCAGCCCTATTTTTGCTTTATTTAAACAGAGAGACCAGGTGAACAAAGTAATGTCTTTTATTGGGCCAAATTCTGATGGTGCAAGATATGCACAGAGCTCTTCTTTCTCTGAAGAGCGCTGTGCAGCTCGAAAGCATGGCTCTTTCACCAAAAGAAGTTGGCCCAATAAAAGACATTACCTCATCCCCCGGTCAGTCTCATATCCTGTGACCAACACAGCCTCAACCCTGCAACCAACTGTGCATTTAAAGAAATTTTCTGGTGTACTATCCATTTCTGTAAGTGATAAATAACAACTTGCTTTGGCTTCTAACTATCCCTATATAACCTTACTATCTGAAGAGATAAACAGGAATTTGAAAGAAATTGCATGTATGCGGAAAAGCTAAAACATAAGTTTCAAAACACAATTACAGAATATAGGAAAAACAGGATAAAAATACGTCTTACTTTTTCTTCAAAAAAAATTCCCATATCTATTTTTTTTCAATTTTTTTATGTACAGAGATAAGTAAACAACTAGATACATTTAAGTATTATAGCCTAGATATTTAAAGGTATTTAGGCATGCTGCGCTCGATGTACAAAGCCTAACTGATTTAGGAGGCTAAATTTCGTTTTCAAAGGGGATTGAGGAACTTAGGAGCCCAAATTCCAGCAATTGGCTAGGGGATTTTGGCTTCTAAATCAGTTAGGTATTCTACGCTGAGCTCAGCTGCCCCCAATTACCTTTAAAAATCTGGGCCTATAGCACTAAACTTATATCATTTTAATAATATACCTGAGGATACATGATTCACATTTAACAGCTTTCTACCATTTACACATTTTTCTGCATGCTTGGTCAGCCTCTGGATAATAAAATGCCTTGTTTGACATTCTAAACAAGGAAATTGGCATATAATGCTCCTCCTTTACAAACTCACTATGAAAGAACACAATACAACACTCACTTGGCACAGCGAACCCAGTGTGTGTGCTGGGATAAGGAAAACAAAAGGCGCTGGTGGTGGACACTCCATACTTTTATTGATTTGTCATTGGACGCTGTAACTAGGAACTGGCTATCATGTGAGAAGTTCACACTACGGACAGGTGCAGTATGGGCTTTCAGGACTGAAGATTCTCCATGACTGAAAATATATGTTAACATTTTACACAATATTAACCTTGTAGAGGATATAAAGCTCAATAATAATCTGACACTGATTAAAAGATCAAAATTAATCTATTCCTCCCTGAATACACCTATACACAAGAACAATCTCTCTTGGTAAAACCTGATTATGGGCTTTAGACAAAGCCACACAGACATTTTGAAAAAAAAGGTTTTCTAATCTAGCAGAAGTTTATTTATCTAGATGAATAACTCTAAAATATAAAAATACTTTGCCGTGCCAGCATTTGCCTTGCTACTTAGTTCAGAATATGTAATTAATGAAATAAAAATATTTTAATATATTGTAATGATTTAACAATCTTAAGAGTGAAGGTAAAAGCCTCTATACTGTAAAATGGCTTTACAATATTTTTTGTTCGTAATCACTACCATTTTTCTCTAGAGGAACAGACAAATTTTGATTGAATGAATAAAAGTTGCTGTGTTGTCTTGGCTTCCTTCATCATTTACCCCCCAAATTGCAAATGGTTGCACAGAATTTTAGCCACACAACTCCCATTTAAGTAAATGTATCCTTTGAGTTTGAAAGAAACACTGCCACATGAATTTTAGGCCTTCCTCCTCCTGCCACCCACTCATGCTTGCTTGCCTTGAGCTAAGGCCTCCTAATTTCTGTACTCTTATAGAACTGCAGAGGAACCAAGGAGAATGAAGAACCTTGCTTCCAGCTGCCGGCAGACTGCCATTATCCCTTAAGTCCACCTGATGTGGGAAGGGGGCAATAATCTACAGATCTGAAGTTTCTCCTATACTGGTATTGCAGTATCAAAATATATAACCAATACACTTCAGTTATACTCACATACAGGGAATCCACAGTCTAACAGTCCGATCCTGAGAAGCAGATGCCATGAGATGCCCATCTGGTGAAAACTGTACACTGGTCACAGCTTCTACATGACCCACAAATCTGAAAGCTCTGGACTGTGGCTTCAAATTCCATATCATAAGAAACCTATCCAAAGATGATGAGGCTGGCAAGAAATAATTTGAAAGCTATTTTCCATTAAAAGCAAACAATTATATTACTTGAAATAATAAGAAATCTGATAATTACTCAAATTTAAAATATACATGTATTATAGCTACATACTTAACTGGTGACAGTACCTTAAATATGGAAGTCAAATGACACAAAATGTTTACAAAAACAATGACCGTGGATTTTGTCAATGCCACTGAATTTATTATCTATTTAACGTTTCAAGAGAAAGGTTTGGTCTAGTGGTCCTAGTACAAAGTCTGGGAGCCAGCCAGCCAGGAATTCCTAAACAGAAATTTGGACACTAATGTTGGCTCACTGTGACTTCAGACAAGTCACTATAAAATTTTCTCCTCTGTAAAATAAGGACATTATTTTTGAGGTGTATTGAGCAAATTAGTTTGAAAAGCACTTTGAAGATGAAAATACTGTAAATATTCCAATAACTATACCACAGGTTTGACAATGTTGAACAAAATTTAAAACATCTGGAAAGAGGCTAGCAAATATTGCCTTTTCTATCTACAGCTATTGAAAGTCATAGTGGTGATATGAGCCACATCATCACAGATGGGTGCCTAAAGTTCCATCTCTACTGTGGGATTTTCAAAAAGCACTAAGTGTTGGCCCAAGTCCACAGAGGTAGGCTTGTGCTAAAGCTGTACTTGAAAATTCCAAGCCTAATATCTGTTTCAGTTACCTAAATTGGAACATAGGTGTCCAAAAAAGTAATTAGGTATCTTGTAGAGATATTAAAGAAAGTACTAACAGTGATTCCCCCAAGCGACAGTGACCCCCCAGTTTCACAAAGTACAAAAATCTTTTAGTTCTTCTGTTAAAACTTGTAAACTCCTGTCTGCAGAAAACATTGATTGTATCTGTCCTATGAAAGATACTCTATTACTATGTAAAAATTACAAATAAGTTAATTGACTTTGTTCTTGATGTAAACACTATGCTAGCCTTAAGCTGTAATTGATACAATGTAAACAAACAGACCCCCACCCTCTGTGATTACAGGGCCGTGGTCTCATATGAATTAACACACATCCCGAAAGTGGTGGAGAAAATAAATTAAAATATGGTTAAAATATGGAATGTATGTTGATGAATGCTTGATGTGCATGAATGGTTAGGGAGGTGCCAGCCTAGAAAGGGAGTATTCATCGGCCGAAGAATGTGTCAAGTGAACCACCAGACAACCCCCGGAGGGTAAACTGGGATCCACCTCATCACCTGGAAGGATGAGAAACACAAATGTTAGACAATGTGAATCCACCAGGAATGTGCCACTTTAGACAATGTGGAGCCACCAGGAATGTGCCATCTGCTGATTGAGTCAGCAACAGCAGGATGAAACAGCTCCCATTGACTAACATAGGAATTAATTCCTATAAGAAAGAACTCTAAAGACTGAGGACTTCGAGTCTCTGATTCTGCTGCCAACGTTCAGGAGCATCAGGTGCATCTGACACAGACTAGGCTCCATCCTCTGGACCAAGATACCTGGCCAGTAACTTGGCATGAGCAACTTCTAGGCTGGTAACTGTAACACCTATACAGAACTTGAATGAATGATTGTGTGAAAATATATAATGTGTGTGTGTGTGTGTGTGTGTAAGGAATAAGTAGTAATAGGAATTGGTCAAACAACATTGCTTACTTTTGTCTTTTGCTTTATTATTATATTTACAATAAATGTGGCATCTTTGCCTTATCTCTCCTAAGATCCTGCTGGTTTTTATTATATTGGTATAACAATCTAAGTACTCAAGTTTGAACATTTTGCACATTCTTTGAGTTAGTGTGAATTTAATGGGAAACTGAGGCTGTTGGTTAAATAACAGCAAGCACTGGAACATATTTGTTTGCCTTTGTAGTCAGAACAGCTGACCATATACAGGACATAATTCTATATAATGATGTGTTTAACTTTTTAAGCAAAATGTTTCCCACACTTTGCCTGGAAGTTTCTGAGCAGCTGAATGAAAATGACCAGTCTGGTAAGGTTAGGGTTACCAGATAGCAACTGTGAAAAAATGGGATGAGAGTGGGGGGTAATAGGCACCTATATAAGAAAGAGTCCCAAAAAATGGGACATCTGGTCACCCTGGGTAAAGTTCTCTGTCAGTGCTTGGAAGGTAGGGAAGGCAAGGGAATGACTGGTGTGTAGTGCGTGGGGATGGCATAATCAGAAAGGAAAAAAAAAAAAGAAAGGAGAGAACAAAAAGAATTCCTTCCTCACTGCGAGTGGGAAAAGAGGGGATGGGAGAATAGGATCACCCTTGCAATTGCAGAAGATGTGAAGAAGTTAACACTTCTCTGCTCAACTTGCACCAGTGAGGGCAGCAATTTAGGAGGCAAGAGATGTGGAAAAGAGCTCTAAATTTAAAGAGACATATACAGCACAAGCCAAGACTAGTACATAAGATGATAAGCCCCCCAGTAGAGCCTACACAGTCCTCTCCATGGATCTAATCTCCGCTTTCCCCAGAAGCCAAGAAGGGTAGTCTCTGAGGCAAGGTGTTATCACTGGATCCCCTACTTTGGAGGGTGTGTGGTTAGTAGGTATGTGATAAGTTTTTCTAACTCTGAGAGTACGTTATTTTATTTTATAGTAGGCCCTTTCTGATAATATTTTGTCTCTTTTTTTTGGAGGGGGGGGCAGCGGCTATAGAAGAGAGAATTTGAGTTCACCACCTTTGAAATAATGGGACAGATTATTTATTGGGCCACTACTTCCTAAACTAAATATAACCCACAAACCACATGGAGCACAAGCTGGCATATCACACAGCACTGGCTCTCTTCCTTGTTTTCAGACATTAAACATATTTTAAAATTACATTCTAACTCCTTCCTTTTACTGCTTTACTCATTTTTTTAAATAACCACAAATAAGTATCGGTCTAAATCAAGCTGAAAAAACAAACAAACAAACAAAAAAAACATAGATAGACGTGAGCACAATGAAAAGAAAGGAAATTCTGAGCTGAAGCTCTCATCCCATCCTAACTAAGGCCCCAATTCTGGAAAGAGAACTGAGTCCCATTAATTTCAATGGGATCCTGACACACGCTGAATATTTCTGCTTCCAGGAATTGGGACTAACTGTGATGTACCTTCTACATAAGATTTCACACGATCTTAAACCTCTGCAACACTTTAGCACAATAATATAAATTAAGATATTTCAGGATTTCTTTCCTTATTTGTCTTTTGTGAACATAATATGGTGGAAAATAATTATTATAAATACATCTATGGTTAATGTTGCTAACAGCAACAATTTCTCTCTTCAACAGTGGTGTTGAAACCATATTAGCTGCAACTGAATTTTAATTATTCTTTATCTGTAAAGAAATGCACTTCATAAGTGATTAATATTTATTACCTTTAAATTAATTCTTCTGTTTCTTTATTCCAGTTTAAGATGGTTCTCTGAGTTATCCAAGCAAAGTATTTCACAGAATTTTTTATAAAATTGTTTCCCTTTTTGCACCATGTTTTCCTTTTCCTCAATAAGATATTATAAATGCATTAAGTTCTACAAAATTCAAATAAAATGTCAAAATACCTATTTAAACATGGCTTTTCCCAGGCAGGGGCTAAATATGATGTCCCAAGCCATTGTAGACCAAGCCTAATTGTAATGTGTTACTGGATGCATCAACACTGGAAAATGTAGTGTGGTATAATGCTGTCTGATCTTTATATAGGTATGATACATTGCCATGTTACACCCTTTAAACACACCAGGTGTGTCCATAGACTAGTTTTGTAAAACCGTTTATAACATGAGCAGGTCTGATATATGCACTGCCCACAGGAGATATGTGAACACCTTCATGTTTGAACATGGTTCTAGTTAAGTATCCGCCCATACTACAACAATGATGTTTTAGCAGGGCAAAAACTTGACTATGCACAAACCTCATGTCATAACATTGTTAATTCAAGAAACATTACAACCACAGTTTTACTTAAGTATCTAATGATACAGGCAATTGAAATAGAAATTAACTATAGATTTTTCTCTACATATTTTGCTTTTCTTCATCTGAATCAAAGACTAGCTCAGTGGTTTGAGCATTGGCCTGCTAAACCCACGGTTGTCAGTTCAATCCTTGAGGGGGGACACTTGGGGAATCTGGGGCAAAAATCTGTCTGGGGATTGGCCCTGCTTTGAGCAAGGGGCCGGACTAGATGACCTTCTGAGGTCCCTTCCAACCCTGACATTCTATGAAACAATGGAACGATAGTCTATGCAAGCACCAGGTTTATACATTTCTGGGCTGCAATTATTAGTAAAAGGGCACTCAAAACAAGGATACTACTTTGGCAGTAAATAAAGACATCTGGACTTACTCCCTCACCTCCCAATACTGTCAAATTCAGAATAAAAGTTATTGGCCATATTGATCACATCTACCAAAGACAGTAAGGTTCCATCTAGAATGGAACTCCAACCCCCACAGAACACCACAGCAGTGCTGATATTGTTAACAAGATTTAGTAGGACTGAACTGTGTTACAGTTTGACCTTTTGTAGAACTGTTAGACAGTTAAATACATGATTTGGTCTCATCTACTTAATGCTCAACTATATCAGAAGGTTATCTTGCTGTAACCAAGTCACCCAATAAAACAAGAATTACAGTGTAGATGAACTTAAATACTCAATTCAAATGGGGACATTAAAACATCTATGCCTCTTTCAAACAGACTTTCATCATTAGTTACAGTGGTAAATACATATACAACAGTAATTCTAAGGAGTTTCTATTTGACGATAAACAAATTTCTGCCAAAGGGATGGCAAGGCTGCTTAAATTCAGAATCTTCATTGGGTATTAAGCAGAAGTGGTTTAATATTATTAACCTTTATAAAATGCCAAAATACTGGAGTTTGTTCTAAATGTGGTGGGCACTAATATAAGTGGTAAAGATCAAAAACAAAACAAAAGCCAGAAAACTAACCTGTGTTCAGTTATCATTTTTATTACTGTTTTCAAAAAAAAATTACATTTAATCAATGTTAAATTTACATAGTTTCGACATTTAAAATCAGTAGTTTAAAATCCATATATAGTAATTTTATTTCCCCCCAAATTCCCATAAAACTATGATAGAATTAAAAATAGATATATTTATACCTTTGTTTCTCAGAGTATCAGATTTTCCAGAAATCTGTACACAGAATTAAAAGATTACAGTAGCAATGCTTCAGTTATGGTTGAGATTGCCATTTCCAAGTTCCTATTATCAGATATTTATAATATTATAAAAATTGCTCCGATTGGGCAGAAGTGTTGCATTCTTAGTCTTATTCTTCTGTTTAAAAAAGCTGAAATATCGGATAAGAAAATTCTCTTGAATTGTTTGTCAGTTATAAGTGCATTGAAAAGACTGTAATATTTAAGAAACTTGTTCATTCTTATTTTCTGCTCAGATAGCGCAACAACTTATTTTTAAACTTCCAATTCATTAAACAGTCCTCCAAGAGGAGCACAATATTTGCTAGGTTTTAAAAAAATAATAAATGTTAGAATTGAATAAAAATTGCATAGTCTGCATGCACAGTACTTCATGTCCCTCACTAAATAAGTATGCCTGGCATACAAGGTAGATGCACATGCAAGCATGAATCCATTTGGAAGTGTGCATGCTGAAACAAATTTGTTTATGATAAGGCTTTCACAAATGCATGTGACCATATAAAGCTTGCTCTTTCAGAATGCCATAGGCTGTAGTCTCTCAAAGCAGTAGGTCTACAAAGGAATGCAGAGGTATTCCTTGGCACATCAGGTTTGGTGAATGTGCCAAGGAGTGCCTTGCTGATCAATTTAATGTTACAATTCCCTTATTCTATACCAATTTATACAAATAAGATTTCAAATTAGTCATTTTAAAATAAATTACAAAGACTTATAATGCCCAGTGCCACACAGTGGCAATCATTTTTACTATGGCCCTGCACTACACTCCTAATCCAGAATCTTCCTCATCTAGTCCTTCTTTCATTCCAGCCCCAGAGACTCTTGCCTCAACTTGCTGGCCACTTCTTTCCCTTCCTTCCTCTAATCCTTCCAAAGTCCTTAGAAATACCCCTGAACACACACCCTTTTCCTTCTTGTCTCATTACTTCTAGAAAGTCTCTAGTCCTTTTACGACCCCACTTTCTCCCTCCAAACAGCCATCTCCTTTCCCTTCTGCCTAGCCCTGGCTGTAATGAACCAACACCACCTACTATATCCCACTAGACCTTCCCCAGATTTTTTATTGCTCAATTCCTGTCATTAATTTGTGATTTTATCTGAAGGTAAGAGCTGTCAGTCCCAGATCAAGATTTGGTATCTGGTGGCTACTGCTAGACAGCACAAAATGAACATCAGGAACCCTCCCCCCCAAAAAACCAAACACCTGGATTTGCCAAAACTTAAGCCAATGCCTTGAAGAATCACGTAGAGGCCCCAACGCACTTGGTGCTTGCATTGTACTTTTTCTAGAATATGCAATCCAATTATCACACACCTAAGAAACTTTATTTGAACGTCCTATCTATCATTACATATTTTAAACAAACACCTTAATTCATTCGTTCTCAACCTGCAGGTCGCTTGCGGTCCAATCAGCACATAGCTGCAGCCCATGTGACATCCTCAGGGCCACACAGGCCGTATACATATGGAGTGAATATGACCCACAGAACACATAGAGAGCTACATATGCAGCCCGCAACAGTAAATAGGTGGAGAACCACTGCCTTAATATCATTATGAAAAGATCTACACAAGCACCTCTTTCCTTCACCTCCTAACATAGTGATATATAAAATATTACATATATTTAAAAAAAAAACAACAAGAATGCAAAAGATTATGTAAATATATAGTGTTGAGACTATAAACAAGTGTCCAGAAATTGAGTACTCACTAATGCTTAGAGGACTCAGGATGTGCATATTAGTTCTGAGAATTCAAAGATGAGACACAGATGTCAACATGAGACCCATCCTTTTCTCTCTCACACTCAAGATAAATGCACCACACACACTCTATTGTCTCCAACCATCCCCTTCCCACCCCCAACCTCCACCTGGCCAACATTCTCATACTGCCAGCCCATCTTCCTAGTTCCGCTATCTCTAGTATTAGGGTGCGGGGCGAGGGTGTTGAAGAACCAAGTTGCTTTCAGGAACTAGGGCAAGACTGAATTAGGGAATGAAGAAGGGCCAGTCCTAATGTTTCCCGTCTTCCAAGTAGTTAGAAAATAGAAACTTTCATTCCTTTCAAAATAATATGACCTCGTCAACACCCTTAGGAGCTGGCAGATCCCCAATAAATGCCTGGATGATTATACAGCGTACTAAGGATTAAGGTTAGACTTCCCACACCAATGTTAACTCAGCCACGTACTACTGTATTATTTATTCTGTGAATATCTGCAATATAGCTAAGTAAACACTGCTGTGAGAACTTTAACTTCTGTAGATTTAAATTCTTAACCTTAATACTGAAGTAACATAGATTTTCTTTCATTTGATGTAAGAACTCTTCAGGTCTAAAACAGGTCATGCTCTTCCTAAAACTAAAATATAAACTGAAATGCAAGCAATAATGAATCAAAACTCTACAAAATTAAAAACCTTAAGTCAGTGCAAAAAGGCACTTTTAAATATTAATTCCCAGTATCTGCCAACCCACTTCCATACACTTCAGCATTAAGAGATTCAGTTCCTAAACTACTATAGGGAAGGCTCTCAGAGGACATCCGTGTATCAAAACAAAGCCAGCCACTAATTTACGCTGAAGTTCTTCAGATAACAACTATCATCAGTGGCTTTTTTATTTTTCAAACTTCCAAATTTGATTTTTATCTGCAGCATCACAAGTCCTCATTTGCACATCAGGCCGACCCTCAGAAGTACGATAAGCACTAAGGCACTTTCCTGAATGAGGATGATAAATAGTCCCATCCTCTTTAAAATGCCACATGATGTTTTCTGGGATAGCGGCTCTCTCTTTTGGGCAGTTCCTCATGCCAATGAAATCCTTTTGTTCAGGGACTTCAGCACATAGTTCAGTCACAGAGTTAAACCTAATTTCTTTATTCGATGTATATTCAAAGAACTGATTGCCTCCTTGACCATGACATCCAAAGAGAGAGACATGAGTCCCAGTAGGATTATGTTCAGGTGAATTGTAGTCTAAACATTCTGATGATATTCCCATACTGTGGATAGCTCCATGCCAGCCCGGACGATCTTCTGGTACATGTAAGCTGGAAAAAATATTTTTCAAATACCAGTCAAAACTCTTACATTTCAAACGCTCTCTTAATAGTTTTCTTTCAGAAATATCACCGTAATTTTCTTTTCTTGCTGGAGGATTTCTATTGTAAAAATGTTCTTTATACTCATCCATCCACACTTCAGCAGCACGTGCAGTGTTCTGCAGGAAATTTGGCCTCGCATATGGAGCCCGCTTTGGGAACACATGGCCTACATGGGAACAAGGATGGATCTCCAACATGCCGCCACATTGCCACACCCTGAATGATAGTTCTAAATTCTCCCCACCCCAGACATCCATCCCTGTGTCATATGTACCAAGATACTCAAAATACTTCTTACTAACTGCAAATAGCCCACCAGCCATAGTTGGGGATCTAATAGGGTCAGTTTTAGATTTCCATCTTTGACGTTCATGTTCAGGCACAGAATGCCACTGAAATGTCAATCGCCAGTCAAATCCCCCAATCATGGGCTCACCCGTCTGCATGTAGAATTCAAATGTATTCCAATCAATGGTATCTATAACAGGACAAATGATCACAGTCTCGTTCTCAGCAATCCTCTCTAAAAGTGGTTCCAGCCAACCAGAGTTACACTCACAATGACAATCTAGGAATGTGAGGACATCACCAGTAGCAAAAGTAGCTCCAATTAAGCGTGCACGAACCAATCCTTCTCGTTTGCTGGTTCTTATCAAACGAACTCTTTTCAGGTTACTAATGTACTTCTCAAGTTCAGCCTTCAGATATATTTTATCGCTCAAGTCATCCACTAGTATAATTTCTTTTAGAAGTACTGCAGGAGATGTTTCAAGAACGCTGTGAACTGTCCGCAGTAAGGTTGACCAAGCTTCATTATAGAAAGCAATTATAACGGATGTAGTTGGAAGTTTTCTATAGTTGTAAGATTTGGCTTTACATTCATAAATTCGATTGTCCTGTATGTGACGATGTAGAGATATTTTGTCACTCAAATAAACATTAATTGCATATTTTTCAATCAGCTCTTCTTCAAGTTTCTTTTCCTCAGGAGACAACTGTGGACGAGTGGCCTTACCCCATTCTCCTGGCGCAGAAGAATCAGGAGGGGATTTTTCATAAACTGGACGAGCTAAATCCTCTGCTTTTTCTGCTCTGTCAGAAAAGTGTCTCTCCCATCTCCCATTGGTGACGCTGTCTCCGGTGGAGGAGGCATGGAAGGTAGAAACAGACAGCTCCACTACGAAGTAAGCAACCATCAAGAGGCCAAGCAACAGGCAGCTTCTGCCAAGCCAAGTCCATCTTCTGGCCAGACGGATCCTCATTGCACGCGATTAAACCAGCCGCGGGCAAACGGGAGAGCTGTAAGTTCTTGCAGCGCTCTGCACCTCCCTGGCACCGCCGGGAGCCGCGGGCGGGCGGGCGGGCGGCCGGGCAGCAGTTCCGGGCTCAGGGTGCTGGGGACAGGGGTGGGAGGGTTGCAACAAGTCCTCTTCTTCCCGGATATAGAGTCCGGAGCGCGGATGCGGAGCAGCAAAAAAAAACAAACAAGGAAGCAGCGTCCCTCCCCCGACCCGCTCCCCGCCTCCTGTGCAGCGCGCCTCCCCCCCAGCACTCTCGCGCCTTACTTCCTCCTCTCTGTCCCCGGGACAAACCCCTCCCTCGCGCACTCTCCCTCCGCCTTGTGGTTTGCTCAAAAAGTTGTCGCTTAAGAAAGGGGCAGGGAGCCCTTGGCCCGTCCGACCCAAAGAAACGCTTCCCCGCTCCCACTCTGTGAGCCAGCCCCGCCTCCGCCAGCCCCACCCGACGGGGGCCGGAGCTAGTCCTGCAGCCACACAAACACGCTTCTCCGGAAGCCGCTGAGCAATTTTCCTCGCTCATCCCGGAGAGCAAACACCGCCTCCTGCCCAAGCGACAACCTGTAGAGGCCACCCACCTGTAGCCATCCTATCGCTCCTCCTCCTCCTCCGTGCGCTCCAGGGGCCCTGTACCCTCCCTCCCTATTGAGTACAGTCCCGTTGCAGGAGCTGGGCGTCTGGATCCTACACGAAGCGTTCAGCACAAACTGACACGCTAACGCGCTACCAAAGATAACAAACTCACCAAGTGCCGTGGTGGTCGGGCTGAAGTCAACGCCGGTGACTGCAGCTTTGTGGCCTTTAAAGGGACGAATTAAGATAGGATCCTCCTGGAGAAGAAGTTGTAATATCTGAGAACTCCGTTTTGAGTCACCACCTGATTGTTGCAGAGAATCCTGTGGCACCTTATAGACTAACAGACGTTTTGGAGCGTGAGCTTTCCTGGGTGAATACCCACTTCGTCAGACGCGTCTGACGAAGTGGGTATTCACCCACGAAAGCTCACGCTCCAAAACGTCTGTTAGTCTATAAGGTGCCACAGGATTCTCTGCTGCTTTTACAGATCCAGACTAACAGGGCTACCCCTCTGATACTTGACACCTGATTGTTGTTCTCTGTATCAACCCGGAACTCGCCATGTTAAGATCACACCAAGATCAATATTCAAAGGAGGTAGCTTCTCTCAGATACAATTTATAGATTCTAGGAAAGCAGCAACGTGTTAGCCCAGAATAAAACTTCCTTCCATTATAACAACAGTGGGGAAGGAGAGTACTGCAAAGCATCCTAAAAGCTAGAACCCTGAGAAGTGCGGTGACAGCCAAGAGGCCCAGGCATAAGTGCTGGTCTCTAGATGTTGACATGGAGAAAAATCTCGAGAAGACAGGCCCTACAGAATGTCCCTGTAGTACAGATGTTCCCGAGCAACAACCCGCCGCCCGTGTGGATTCTGGTTCTGGATGGCAGTAAGATGCCCTGCAACAAACAGGACTGATATATGCAAAGCCACCCTCCTACTCTCCTTTAAGGGACTGTAACTCTCCTCTGACAAATCAAGTGAGAGGACGTTTTCAATGTGTTTTGATTTGGTTACCGCAAACGGGAACCCTTGAACAGCTGTTGGACGCCCCCCGCCCTCCCTGTTTCAAGGGCAGGGGTTTTCCATTGGCAGAGCGAGCTGTGACAAACTTTTCCCCGTTTCCTATAGGCTCCATGCCCCCTTCCAGTTGGCCAGTTCGCTCACTGAGGAGCGTCCATCACCGATCTGCCCAGCTCCGCGAATGCCCATCACCGTGACAGCTGAGCGCTGCCCTTAGCGGTAACAGTAGGAATAGAGGGGCACTAGCGGGGCTTGTCGCTTCCCCTGGGAGCGGCGGAGGGCCGGGTAACGCGCTCCAGTGCCGCGACGCTGGCTCGCATGGCCCGGGAGGCAACTTGAACCCAGAGCTCGGCCCGAGAGAAGTGGGTCCTGGTGGAGAAGGGGCAGGGCCAGGAGGCGCCCAGCTGGAGACATGCTCATCAGTTCGGGGCCTGGCGGGCGGGCTCCCCGGGACAGGCTCCTCCCAGCGCGCACAGCAGAGCTACCGGCTCTCTCCCTTCCCTCTGCCGCAGGAGCGGGACTCCTCCCCAGACCTGCCCGCTTCCTTACCAGCACGGACGCCATGGGACAGGGGCCCAGCGCGCCCACTCCAGGCGCCGCGCTCCCCTGCCCTGAAACACCAGCAGCCGCGCCGTGGCCCAGTCAAACCCCCCGCGCTCCAGACCCGACTAGCAGAGCCCCGAATTCGACCCCAGCGGCAGCCCCTGCCCGGCGGCGGGCCCCTCCCAACCCTGTGAGCGCGGCGCCGAGCTTAGAGCCGCATCCATGCGATAGGCACTCGACTCGCCCTCAAAGAGACAGTTGCTTAGTTACCATGAGCGTCCGTATCCTGCGCAGCCCCCTCCCCCGGACCACGCCCGCAGACAGGCACGGGCGCTCCAGCTCTAGCCCCAAAGCTCGGCGCGAGCTCAGCGTCTGGCCTGTCCCCGCCCGCGCTGCAGGGCGGCCTCCTCTGCCTCAGCAGCACGAGCCCAGCGGGATTGAACGCGCAGCGGTGCTTCGGCTGCTGACCCGCCGCCCGCGGGAGGAGCGGGCCGAGCCAACAGGCAGGGGTGGGGGAATCACCTGGCAGAGCCATCTGTGGGGAGCTGCACCCGGGGGGCGGGGGGGGGAGGAGGAACTACCTTTCATCCTAACGCCTTAAGACTCAACTCCACCTCCTCTCAGCCATGCTAAATCCATGTTGTGGAGGAGGGTTTTGGGGCAGGGAAAGGCTCTCGCCTGGGGGGTGGGCGTAGCCAGTCTTAGAAGGATGAGATTTATGTGGTAAGTCTGGGCAAATGTCAGTGAATTTAAATTTCACACACAGGGTTGGAAAAAGACATTCATTTGCACAAATCAAAATGTAGGACAGGCAAAGTCAGCAAAATGCTGCTTGAAGACAAGAGTTTAATTGAAGGCTATTCACTTTGTATATTTTAACAGGTGGCGTTGAGAGTTGGTGTTTTAACAGTTATAAAGCTCTGATTTTTAAAATCTCACTGTCATTGAATAATTGTCTTCCCCCATAATTTCCCACAACTGTGAAAATTTAATTCATTTAAAAAAATGCTTAAAATAAAAAAAAAAAATTCTGCCAAAACTACTTCTACCTGAAGAAGTATGATGCTGAATGAACTCCACATAGGGAATCTGCTGCGCAGTAGCAGATTTCAGGGGCTTGCAGGTTGGTTTCCCATTGTAGAAGAAATCAGTGAAGCAGAATCTAAATATTTTAAATCAGGTTACTTGTTTTAATTTACACTGTATAAAATCAATATCAATCACTGATCAGAAATTACAGTAATAGAGGAGGGCATATAAATCAAAGACAGATTTACACCACTCCTTGAACAAAGGCAGTCAAGCGGCACACAAGCAACCTCTTCTTTCACCAATATCCAGGGAGAAACTCTAACCCAAAAACCGACTAGTTAGAGACACAAATATAGAGCAACCTTTCCTGCTGCTTGCTTTCCTGCAGCTCCTCCCCAAAAGAAACATTGCAGAACCAGCAACAGCATTTCTTCAAGACTGAACCGTACTTCTCCAATAAAAAAACATTAAACCTACAGGTAACAGTGCTAGCTACTGATTCTTGCTATAAAAATATGTATGGAAATGGGTGAAAATGGACAGAATCCAAAATTTGTTTACCTATCATTTAATGGAGTATGAACTGAATTAGATCACAAAAACTCTTTCTCCCAGATGTTGCATTCCTTAAAGCCACACAGGAAGAAATGGATAAACCCTGAATAGAGCAATCACGAAGGAAACTGCTTACTGATCTCAAGGAAAGGAGAAAATACTTACAGAAAAGGTAATGTAATATAGGCTAGCTTAGTATGCTTTTATTCTATACAATTTACTTTTCTGTATTTTCTATGTCAAATATTATTGCTCTGTTTAAGTAATTGGAACTGGTGGCTGTTACTGAGGAGGTTCCCCAGCAGAAGAAATGAATCAATGCTAAAAGGAGGTGGTGTTGCACCTTGAGCATTTGATAAAGCATAGACAAAGGGTGAGATGGGGCTTTAAATTATGCTGCCAGGATATGGGAAGGCTAGGGACCAGGAAAAGGGCAAGATTTGGGAGGATCTTGGGTTGCATCATAGTTTCCTACTGGTCTTTTTATGAATCTCGTTTTTATGGTATCAAGTATCTGAAGGTCTGATAGTCTATAAGGTGCCACAGGACTCTTTGCTGCATTTTCATGGTAAACATTTATTAAATCTTTGGGGCTTCTGTAAACAGATCTGACAAACTTTCATATTTGCACTGAGAATTTTAGTTAGAAGCTCTCTCTAAAATAACACATTATTTATTACTTGATATTTTGGCAGAGACAGATAAGCTGAGCTTATTATGGCGTGGCAGTAACTACTTCATAGTTTAGGCTAGCTTCCAATTACAAGCCTGATTTTCAACCTTTTCTCTCTCCCCCGCATAGCTACCCCCAAAAAAGTTAATCCTCCTTAAATTTCACATACTACATCTCATCCTAGTCAGGAAATTTAAATTTTGACTCGTATCCCCACAATGGTTTGGTCTAGACAGAGGCCACAGCACAGTGCTGTGTGACAAGCGTAATGGAAAGCCAAAGAATCAAATTGACGCTCATGGAGGGAGGGAGGGAGTGGGTACTGAGGACTCCAGCTATCCCACAGTCCCCGCAGTCTCTGAAAAGCATTTGCATTCTTGGCTGAGCTCCCAATGCCTGTAGGGTCAAACATATCGTCCAGGGTGTTTCAGGGTATATGTCGTCAATTTACCTCCCCTCCCCCCGTGACAAGGAAAGGGGGAAATCCTTTTGACTTTTTTTGATTATGCACCTATGTTTGCTGTATGTGCTGGTTAGACGCGGTGCTTGCGGCCAATGAATATGCAGCATTCCTTTCCCTCCCCTCCCTGGGTGGAGATTGTACAATATGACTGTATCCGTATTCATCATCAGCCGTGATGCTCCTGGCTGCTCAGGTGAGGCAGCCAGGGGTGCCTGGGTAAAATAGGGAATGGCTCCAGCGTCATTCCGGGCCACGATGGTCAGAACGGCTTGGTAACGATTCCTCATCATAGCAACTGGGGGC
Source organism: Chelonoidis abingdonii (assembly GCF_003597395.2). NCBI lineage: Eukaryota > Metazoa > Chordata > Testudines > Testudinidae > Chelonoidis > Chelonoidis abingdonii. Next base: position 84,509,756 of record NC_133769.1, read on the forward strand.
TGAGTTCCATCAGCCTCCTCCTGTCTTCAATGTCGAATAGAAAAAGATTCTGTACTGCTGACATATCATAGCAGCTGGGCTGCCTCCCTCTTTTATCCCACTACAAAATCAGATGTTTCTTATTGCCTGCATTCTTTATTACTTCATTCACACATGAGGGGACACTGCTCGGAGCAGGAAGGTTGCGGGAAGAGGAAGCAATGTGGTGGGTTGTTGCAGGGGCACCCCGGTAATGAATGGCTGCTTCGATCATTTCTGCGGATCTCGACGCGAGCGCTGTTGCTCTCCTAGTCTTCTGATCAGGTACTTTAGCTACACTTGGCCTCATTATCTAGCAGGACTGACTTTGTTTAGATACAACATAAAGGAGGAGATGGACACGGGAGTCATTCCTTTTTGTCTTGCGCCGCCGGCTGACCTCAGCGAAGCCAGCCAGGGAGCCACCCATGCAGCAGCAGATGTACAGAACGATCTGATAACCGTCACTCATCGCAATTTAACAATGGTCACCAAGCAGGTACAGAACGACTGGTACCATTCTTTGCTTTACCTTGCAATGAATGAATGCTGCGACTGTGTTAGCACTTGGAGTACGCTTCTTGTCAGCGGCATCACCAGTACGCATAACCGATGGTTTCGATAGTTGACAAAAGGACAAACGGTGTCTCGCCTGGTTGCCATATGTTTGCAGTGTTTGAGTTTTTATGGCGTCTTCCGGGGCGGCCAATCCCAGCGCGGAAATAGGCGCAACTGATTTTCCTGCCCGTGCCACGGAGGAGTGAATGCCCCCTTAGTCGATATATCGAGAATAATTTTATCCTTAAGAGAATCACTGTGCAACAGCTTGTCCTACTTACTTGTCCCTTGGTGATGCTTCAACACCAGAATTTAGGAATGGGGCGCAGGGAGCGCGCAGGCACAACTATGAGTGAAGTCTTGCTTTACGTCATACCAGTACTACCACATGAAGTCTGGAATTGCAGCTACCTTCGGTATATGGACCCGCACCACCGTGAATCTGTTGCTATCTCCACCCAAAAACTTAGATAATATGGCGCATGTGCAACCTTATTTATACGCAAGTAGTCATAGTTTTAACAAAATTCCAGGTTATGTGTGAAATCGGAATTATCCCTGCAAATAGATGACATACCTGTAGAATTGATCTATTGTTAGGCATTAGAGGGGCGTTGCGACACACTTTGCCATCGTGATTTAGAGCTGTTTGGCGACAAAGGGAATGCAGAGATTCAAAGACTCGTTGGGTTCAGTTCGAAGCCTAGATAGGCGTCTGGCACTTTCGGAAGTGGTGCTTCCAAGTTCCCTTTTATTTCACCTAAATTAAGATTTGCGTGCCAGTAATACATTAATGTTTTTAGAAGGTCTCTTTCTATAAGTCTATAATATATAACTAAACTATTGTTGTATGTAAAGTAAATAAGGTTTTTAAAATGTTTAAGAAGCTTCATTTAAAATTAAAATACATAGCCCCCTGAACTGGTGGCCAGGACCTGGGCAGTGTGAGTGCCACTGAAAATCAGCTCATGTGCCGCCTTCGGCAACATGTGCCATAGGTTGCCTACCCCTGCTCTAGAGGGGACTGTGCACTCATGGTTATAGACCCCTGGCTCCCTCTCCCTTACTCCCAGCTCCTATGCTAGTTCCCCCACTCCTGTATACCCCTCAAGTCCCTGGCTGCTTCTCCCTCTCCTGCCTCATCCTCTGGCTCCTGCATATAGAATTGAATACAAATATCAGAGCACAGCTCATTCCAGATATTTTTTAATATGCCAGATGTGTCAGTATCTGGTTAGCGCACCCACACACACACCCACACACACACACCCACACCCCCCCCTCCAGTTCTCCACCACCCTTTCTCCTCCATTTACAAAGTTTAGGCTCCAATCCTGCAGTGAGCCCATGTGGGCAGATTCATGTGTGTTCCTGCAACCCCACTGAAGGCCTCAGTCTGTTAAAAGAAATATCTCTTATTTGTTCTCATTTTCTTCTGATATGGTGCGGGCGATTGGTTTTTCAAATAAAAAAAGATATCAGCTTGAAGTCAAAGTTTCCATTTCAAAATTGCATGTAGTAGTATTACTTGTAATATGAGATTTTTACAAAAAACTAAAACCAAATTTTCTCCTCCACCCCAAGTTTGTTTTCTTGCTTTGACTATACATAAAGTGCTGTCAGTGCAGTTTCTCTGTTTCTCTTGCATTGCTCGCATGCCTCTCCTGTCCAGGCCCTGTGAAAGGGTGTTCAACAGCAGACGAGGTGAAACTGAAAAAATAGCAGATAGGTATATGCAGGGACGAAGGGGAGGGAGAAGCAGGTGTGCTTCTGAACATTTGGTGTTGCTCCTGCCTAAAAGACCCTTATAAACAAACATCAGCATGAATCAGGAAAGGAGATTTCCATGTTTTGAAAAGGTCAGAACGTGCTATTTAAAGGGAGCTCCTTGAAAATTTATTTTTGGAAATTAAAGAACTCCTGTTGATAGTGTCCCTTTAAGAGTTTTCAAAATGGAATATGGAATTTAGGCCATATTTTTTCTGCTTCCTGTTTCACAGCTGTTTTGATGGAGGGTAAGTAGCTTTCAGCCTTAACATTTAGGCCTTGTCTACACTGGCAAGTTTCTGCACACAAAGCAACTTTTTGCGCTGTAACTCCCGAAGTGGACACACTGCCATGCCACGTAGTGTGTAGAAACTGTGCAGTTGTAGTGCTGTAAAAAACCCACCCCAACAAGAGACATACAGCTTTCTGCGCAGGGGCTACAGAGCTGCAGTGCCAGTGTAGACACTGTGGTCGATTACAATGCTGCCATTGGCCTGCGGGAGGTGTCCCACAATGCCTGTTTTTGCCTCTCTGCTCATCGGTTTGAACTTTGGAATTTTCCTGTTTGCTCGGTGATGTGTGCAGTGGTCTCAGGGCATCTTTCCAGGTGGCCATGCCTGCTCCATGCACCAGGCGATTCCCCGCTTGGAGCAATGTCGAGCTGCTGGACCTCATCAGCATTTGAGGAGAGAAGATGTCCAGTCCCAACTGCGCTCCAGCTGTAATAATTATGATACCTATGGACACATTTCACGATGCATGACAGAAAAAGGCCATGACCAGGACAGGTTGCAGCGCAGGGTCAAAGTGAAGGAGCTGCGGAACGCCTACCACAAGGCGTGGGAGGCAAACTGCCGCTTTGGTGCTATGTCAACGAGCTGCTGGTTCTACAGAGAGCTGGATGTGATGTTTGGCAGCAACCTCACCTCCACTGCGAAGACCACTGTGGAACTTCAGTGACTTGCATGCCAATCAAAAGTGGATCGAGGCAGGAGGAGGAAATCTTGGATGAGGATGTGGAGGGGGACCCAGAGGGAGAGGATGACTCAGGTCAGAGATGCATGCAGCCAGGAGCTCTTTTCTACCCCGGAGGAGGCTAGCCAGTCACAGCTGTCAGATGTTGGTGAATTGGTAAGTGGATCTGATTTTGGGAATCACTGAAGTGAGTCGTTGGTGGAGGAGGATTGCAGAAAGCAGGCTTGTCTCCCACCGCATGCCTAGTCAGAGTGGCAGTACAAGCTGTTGATTGACTCCCTCACTTCATGGGAATCTCCATCAGAGATCTCCAGGAAACTCTCATGGAGATACTGGGCAATCTGCTGCCACAGGTTCTTCAGCAGAGCTGCTTTGTTTCTTGGTAACTTCCCTGCGCCACTGTGTTGTCACAAGAGGACGAGGGGGGAACCATTGTTGCACACAGGTGAGTCGTATAAGGGCCAGGATGGAAGCCGCAGTCTTGGAGAAGACCCTCCCTTGATTCCTTGCTCACCTTCAGCCGTGAGATATCTTCCGTAAAGATGACATCCTGTGGAAAAAGTGTGGGGAGAGGAATGATTATCAGGCTCATCCTACAGTGCTGGCTCTCCTCAAGAGCCATGTGCCCAGTGTACAGCAGGATCTGGGAAGAGTGATTTATCCTGCCCTGCCGCTACACATTTAAATGCATAGAGATGACATTAGGAGCCCAGCCTCACTCTTAGCAGCAGCTGAATGGCTGTGCAGAACTAGAAAACAGCCAAGAATAACTAAGGAGGCCTTTCTGCATGATTTTATGATGCTCTCCGCTGCCGAGAAACAGAAATTGAATGAGTGACGGGACAGTGGGAAGAGGGACTGAAAGAATGTGGTATGCCAGAATGAAGCCACAGAGCAGTTCTTAAAGGTTGTGGAGCGCCAAGAAAACATGCTCCAGGTGATACTAGCTCTTCAAACCGAGCAGTTCTGTCCCCACCCTCCTGTGCAGCCGCTTTCGCAAAACACTCTTTCCCATGCTTCAGCCACCGCCAACACACTCTTATCAACCTCCTGGCTCCAGTCTATACCCACAGCATTCCACTGTGGACTCCTGTTACCCACTGCACTCGACACTCATCCCTCTGCAGTTTTGGCCCTGCTGAAATACAGTACCCACTGCATTGTACTCCAAAGGAGAAGGTTGGATACGATCCCTAGACATACACAAATCTTTAGCTGCCCCAGGACTCCATCTCGTCCTGGAACCTTCCCGTCCACCATCCCCCTCGGTGTTTATGGGTTTTTTTGTTTGCCTCTCTCCTCCAGTTGTTTTTTAATAAAAGAGTTGTGTTGATTTCAAAGCAATCTTTAGTCTATTAATTGAAAGCAAACAGAGCCCTGCAGAGCAACAGATAGTTATGTTAAGCCTTCATATTGCATCGTCTGCACCAGTCACAATCACATCCTAGCATTACAAGCACTGCACTCCCGAGCATAACAATTAATATTAGTGGCTTTCAGTTTCTAATTGCTGCCTCAAGGCATCCCTGATCCTTATGGCCCCACACTGCGGCCCTCTAATAGCCCTGGTCCCAAGCAGCCTCCCGGCGTTGAGCCTCTGCGGTCCAGCCAACTTTCACACTTCCCTTCACAAATATTATGGAGCGTACAGCACGCAGCTATAAGCATAGGAATATTGTCATCGGCCAGGTCCAGCTTCCCATAGAGGCAGTGCCAGCAGGCTTTTAAACAGTCAAAAGCACACTCAGTCATTCTGCATTTTCTCAGCCTGTTGTTAAACTGCTTCTTGCTGCTGTCAAGTTGCCCCATGTATGGCTTCATAATCCATGGCATTAAGGGGTAGGCGGGGTCTCCCAGGATCACAATGGGCATTTTGACTTCCCCTACAGTGATCTGGTCCGGGAAGAAAGTCCCTGCTTGCAGCTTCCTGAACAGGCTAGCATTTCGAAAGATGCGTGTGTCATGCACCTTTCTGCACCAGCCTGCGTTAATGTCCATGAAATGCTCATGGTGATCCACAAGCGCCTGGAGAGATACCCCTTGTGATTGATGTACCCCTTGCACCTGGAGAAATACCCTTTGCGATTAATGTGCTCGGTGACTAGGTGGTCTGGTGCCAGAATTGGAATGTGCATGCCATCTATCACCCCACCACAGTTAGGGAAGTCTATTTGTGCAAAGCCATCTACAATGTCACGCATGTTGCCCAGAGTCACGGTCTTTCAGAGCAGGATGCAGTTAATGGCCCTGCAGACTTCTGTCAACACGAGTTCAGTGATCGACTTTCCCACTCCAAAGTGGTTAGCGACCGATCGGTAGCAGTCTGGAGTAGCCAGCTTCTCCAGTGCAATTGCCACCCAGTTCTCCAATGGCAGGGCAGCTCTCATTCTCATGTTCTTGTGCCAGAGGGCTGGGGTGAGCTCATCACACAGTCCCATGAATGTGACTTTCCTCATCCGAAAGTTCTGCAGCCACTGCTCGTTATCCCAGATATGCATCACGATGTGATCCCACCACTCAGTGCTTGTTTCCTGAGCCCAAAAGCATCATCCCACTGTGATTAGCACCTCCGTGAATGCCACAAGCAATCTCGTGTCGTAGCTACTATGCATGGCAAGATCAATCTCACACTCCTCTTGCCTTTGTAGTTTAAGGAATAACTCCACTGCCACTTGTGATGCATTGGTCAGAGTGAGCAGCATACTGGTCAGCAGTTCAGGATGCATTCCTGCAGCCCAAAGAGAGCATGCAGTACACAAACTGTTGAAAGATGGCACCAAATGCAGACAGAAGCACAGAGATTGCTGGCATGTGAAGCAATGCATCATGGGACATGGGGCAGGACTCAGGATGCCCCGTGACCACCTTTGCCTTCCCACATCTCTTAGCAGCAGAATAGAAAGAGGGGCTCTGTGGGATAGCTGCCCAGAGTGCACTGCTCCGCATACCACTGCAAGTGCCACAAGTGTGAACATGCTTTTGTGCAGGCAGCTGACAGTGTGAACACACAACAGCGATTTCCCTTCCACGCTCTCTGAGCGGCGCTGTAACTCCTGGCAGTGTAACTCTGCCAGTGTAGACATGCCCTTATAAATCAATTTAGTTTAACCTAAAACTAATGTGATCTACATACACCACTCATGATAGAACAAAAAGTAAACTGCGAAACATGTTTTGACTATCGTGTGAAATTGAGAGACATTAACAGGCATTTTTTTTCATGCTTGTCCTAATCAGTGAAGTCATAAATGCTATAGTAGGAGCAGGAAAGACAGAAAAATAGAACAGAGGTGCTAGGACAGTTAGAAGGAATTTGATGCCTGAAGCCACTGGAAGGATTTACAGCATGTTTGACAAAAGACTAATCAAATGGATTCCACCCATTTTTACTCTACAGATTTTAACAGCTTTGAGATGTGTCCTTTGGCAGAATAACTGTCATCTGCTAATTCTACTGTTTATATTATTTAGCTTATAATGCTGCTGTTTAATTACATTAGACTCTTTTTTCCCCTTACACATACTCAGCCTGAGGTATCAAAGTCTGAAAATTACCCTTCATCTGAAAATTAATAAAATCAAACCATCCATCAGCTGTAAGTTAAACTTCCTATAGTATAAGCTGCTTTACACAGCTCTGAGATGCACTGAAGCTGAGCAGGTCCCCATTGTTTACCCTTGTTTATCAGTGTACATTGTGGCTCAGACTTTTGTGCAAGTTCAGTTGTTTGTGAAAGAGCATTTGCTGCCAACTTTCATCAATATCCTATAGAATAAAACAGATGTTTAAGGAGGCAAAGCTGCTGATTTATTTAGCCAAACCACTCCTTGAGATTCTTAATGTAAAACTTTCAGCTTCTGATCACTAATAGAGCCACCATGTAATATCAAATAACTGATTCCAGAAAAAACAGAAAACAAAATGTAAGGTTGTTTTGGGGAAATATAGTTTTATTATAGTGGAGTTGCAATAAAGTAGGGCTGCTATTGTTCATAATGCAAATATGGTAATAGGGATGGAAGGAAGTTTTACTATTTCCAAATACACCATACTGTGATATAATATAAATTTGTATTCTTGGCTGCCATTTATTTAAGAGCATGTAAAAGTCATCTTAAATTCAGTACATTGATTCTGAGCCCACTCTTTGCCTGAAACAGGTTGTAGAACCTTTCACACCCAGGCATTTTGTTTAAATATGGCCCAAGCTAGTAATGATGAAATATTGATGAGTCTATGTAAAATGAATTGTTGGCCTCAGAAGAGTCCCTGATTGAGAAGGATCCTACATCGCTGTTGTCAATTATAACAGAATAGCATGGAGGCTTCACTGATATAAATATCAAAAGTAACTTCCTCTTTCCACAGTGTTCCTCCTTTTTTGCCTAAACACCTGAAACAACTTTGACATAAAATTGATGTTCATGGTGGTGTTAATTTCTTTCCTACACATTGTTTGTTACAGCTGTCCCCCTGTTAGCATTCCTTTTTCCCTTCTCCTTTCTGTTTGTCCTGCGTGGCCGCCCCTTCCGGCCATTGTGCTAACTAAAGTCACAGCCCTATTCATAGGGATGGCTTGTACAGACTAACTGGAACCACTGCTCTGCCTAGGGAGGGGGCTTCTTGCTTCTTTGTTTAGCTCCTTTGTTCAGACC
>NC_133769.1:84519445-84573090 GCF_003597395.2 Chelonoidis abingdonii
CTATACTATTTACTAAAAGAAACCCCTCCCCAATTATCTACCTTAACAAACCCCATACCCCTCACTATTGAATTTTCCCTGTTTTTGCATTTTCTTAATAAAGTTTATTTTGCACCCCACCAGTGCAGTAGTTGTCCCCCAAGATCCCCTACCTGCTGGCAGGGTCATGGTGTCACGAACAGGATCTTGGGGTAACAATTGCTGCCTCCCCTGTCCCTGGAAAGAGGCCAAGACCTCTGGGACAGATGAGGATCAAACTAGCCACCTGCAGTAGTTGTCCCCCAAGATCCCCTGCCTGCTGGCAGGGTCACACATGATGTGCAAAAGTTTTTCATTGACAAGGTACAGAATCTTAAATTCTCCATAACTGGATAGATGAAATGCTGCATCTGAGACACAAATTTACCAGCTGACAAATGTGCTACCAGTAGCATGGTAATTAGAGCTGGGTGAAGTTTTTTTTATAATTTTTTTTTCCTATGAAAAATGCAGATTCAGATCAACCAAAACATTTTGCAACTTCATGTCAATTTCAGTGAGCTGTTTTGGTTGAAACAAACAAGAATTTTAGAAATGCCAAAACAATTAGTTCTATATTATCAAAACAAAATAGATTGGGGGGAGGGGGCTAGATGCACAAGGGGAAGTAGGTGTCATTGACAAAACCAGGGAGGAGATGGTGTCCCCTTATGCCTATTAGCCCCATGTTAGGGCACTCACCTAGGATGCAGGAGATTACCAGTTTGACTTCCATTCTGGAGAAGGAACTGGAACCCAGGTGTCCCATCTCCTAAGTGAATGCCCGAATCACTGGACCATAGAGTCATGTGCTCATTCTGGCCCAATGACTATTCAAGTATTTTATACAAAGTGGAACAGCTTTAATAGGAGAGACAGAGACCCATACCAAAAATCGCCTATAACCATTTTGGCAAGGCAGTAACCTAGGAGTGGGGTGACTTGGATTCAAATCTCTGTTCTGGAGCAGGGATCCAGACTTAGATCTCTCATATCTCAAGTGAGTGCCCTGTCTACAGGGAATAAGAGAGGGCTCTACCTCTGCCTCAGTTTCCTGAATCTAGCCCTTCATTGCCTTTGCTTCTATTAAAAAGTTTAAAATAATTGAAACTTAACATTGTTTGATCCAACTTTCAATTAATTCTGGTTTCTGTTTGACCCCAACTGAATTTTTAATTTTTTTTTTCAGAACTGCCAGTGAATTGAAAAAAAATCAGTTACTCGCACAGCTCTAGTTGTAATGCATTCTAAAAGCTGTAGCTACTTCCTAGCTGAAAGAACACTAGCCTCAACGTGTCTGATGGAGGTTGAATATAGATCAAATACTACTTCCATACCTGTCAATTTCAACTGATGCAGCCGTAGGAAAGAGGGTGCTGAAGTCTACAGCTGATCATGAATGCGTCCCCTAGGGAGTGTTTGCCCAGTCCTGCCCTGGATCAGAAATTGAGGCATTTCGTGTTTTCCGGGGTTGCGAAGAGATCTATGGTTGGGTGACTCCAAGTGTGAAATATGTTGAGAATGATTCTGTTGTCTATCTCCCATTCATGCTCCGAAGGAAAACGTCTGCTTAGCTCGTCGGCAGTGGTGTTCAGCACGCCTGGGATGTAAGCAGCTGATATCTGGAGGTGGTTCGCAAGGCACCAATTCCAGAGTTTCATGGCCTCTGAACAAAGAGAGTGGGAACGAGCCCCCCCTTGTCTGTTGACGTAGAACATGCAGGCAATGTTGTCTGTCATTATGCGTACATACTGATTCTTGATTAGTGGGAGGAAGCAACGGCAAGCATTCCGGATAGCTCGAAGTTCTAGAACGTTTATGCGTAGGGAGGTCTCAGAGTGAGACCATAGCCTATGGACTGTTTGGTGAGAGATATGGGCCCCCCTGCCGGTGAGGGATGCATCGGTCTTCATCATCACAGTTGGTGGAGTCTGGAGGAAGGGGACTCCAGAACAGAGGTTGGTCGGGGACTGTCCACCATATGAAAGAGTCCTTGACCCGGTAAGGTATGGTTAATTGTTTGTTTATTCAGTGCACGTTCGGTTTGTAAACCGTGGCCAGGCAAGCTTGGAAGCACCTCAGGTGGAGATGTGCATTCTGGACCACAAAAGTGCACAAGGACATGTGCCCCAGTAGTTGGAGGCAGTCTCGGGCGGCGACCCGAGGGCTGCTGTGAAGCCTTGTAGCCAGCAGTTTTATGGTATTGAATCGGTCGGGTGGAAGGGATGCCCGTCCGGTTCTGGAGTCGAAGCTTGCTCCTATAAAGTCCAGGCGTTGGGTAAGACTTAATGTGGATTTGTTTTTGTTTATTTGCAGGCCCAGGGATTGAAAGCACTCGATGGTGATTTTTGTGAAGTGGAAGGCCTCGGTGTATGTGGAGGCCTTCAGGAGGCAATCGTCCGAGTAAGGAAATATTATAACTCCTTGTTTCCTGAGGTAGGCCGTGACTACCGCTAGAAGTTTGGAGAAAACTCGGGGGCAATGGAAAGGCCAAATGGTAGAACTCTCTATTGGTAATGCGTCGAGCCAAGGGTAAAACGGAGAAAACGTCTGTGGGCTGGGTGGATAGTGACGTGAAAATAGGCGTCTTGTAGTTCGAGGGCTGAAAACCAATCGCCCTGCTCCAGGGCTGGAATTATGGTGGCGAGAGTAACCATCTTGAACTTTTGTTTCTTGATTAAATTGTTGAGCCTCCTGAGGTCGAGGATCGGTCGCCATCCTCCAGTTTTCTTCTGTGTTAGGAAATAAGGGGAGTAGAACCCTTTCCCCTTGTGGCATTCGGGCACGAGTTCGATACCATCCAGGTGAAGAAGGTGTTGTACTTCTTGCTGGAGGTGTGGCTCGTGAAAGGTGTCCCTGAAGAGGGACGGGGAGGGTGTGAGGGTGGGTGGGAGGTAAGGAGAGGAAGGGAATGAAATACCCCGTTGTGATGATCTCTAGAACCCACTTGTCGGTGGTAATATTCTGCCATTGGTGTAAAAATGGCTGTAGACGTTGTCAAAGGATAGTTTGGGCAGTGCAGACGCTGGAGTTGGGGCGACATTACGAGACCCTCGACCAAAGTTCAAATTTGGCTTATTATTTGAGGAATTGGGCATCGGAAGAATTGGCGACGCCGGGTATCTGACTCTGGCATTGATGGTGGTGGTGTGATCCTGAAGATTCGGGAAATGCTGAGTATATGAGGGTACGGCGGATGTGTAAGGTTGATATCTGTACTGTCGCTTCTGTTTGTAGGTTTGGATACCTAAGGACAGAAAGAGTTGCCCTTGAGTCCTTCATCGAGTGACACACTCATTAGTGGAAGCAAAGAGTTGTGACCATCAAAGGGAGATCCTCTATGGTGCTCTGAACTGCAAGGAAAGAGAGAAGAGGAAAAGCCATGACCTTGGCGCATGACGCCGGCGTGTACGGTGGTATTGCTGCAGTATTGGCTGAACCAGAGCTGCTTGGAGAGCCGTGTGGGATATGATTTGCCTCAGAAACTAAAGTTGTAAACTGTTGTTTTCTTGTGTCTGGATGGGTTCAATAAAGTCCATGAACTTGTTATAGTTTCTATGGTCGTACTTTGGCTAGAATTCGTATAAATTGGCACTTCAAAATTTACCATTGAAGAGCTACACCTTACAACCCAGCGGTCTAGGCGTTTGCCTTCTTTGTTGCTGGGTATGCGGAAATACTGTTGTTTGTTTCTCTGATTGCTGCGTCCACTACCAATGAGTTATGCGCAGCGATGTGCAAAAGGAATTCCAGAGCCCTTCGAGGATGAAGTATTTACGGTCCGCTTGTTTGCAAGTAGGCTGGCTTGTGGCTGGAGCCTGCCAGATGGATTTAGCAGGTTCCAGAAGGGCCGGATTAATTGGTAATGCCAGTCTGGATGACGAAGATGGTTGCAGAATGTCCGTTAGCTCATGTTGTTGGTCAGGTACTTCCTCCAGATTGATTCTAAGCTCACTGGCAACCCTTTTGAAGAGATCTTGGAATTAAGAAAAATCGTCTGATGGCAGGGGAGGGGAAGGAAGTAAAGCCTCCTCAAGTATTGGATCAGTTGGTACATCAGGTAATACTGGATCAGGAGCTGGAGTTAATTGGTCCTGAAGATGGGAGGGTGCCGCCAAGCGAGTCATAGGATTTGGACGTTCGCGTCTAGTCTGAGTAGAATAGCAGACGTGCTGCTGAGGGAAAGATGGCCACGGAGCCCAATACTGCCATGGTGATGGAAAAGGCATAGGTGGTGCCATCCAGGGGTTAACACACCAGGAGGCGGGATCTTGAGGGTGGTTTGGGACAATTTTCCTGTGTCCGCGGCTGACAGGACTCTGAAGGTAGAATTCAGATTGTACTGGAACATCACCCTGTAGTTCAGACTCCTTCTCACTGGAGGAAGGCTGCTCGGACCCTGAATCATTTGTCAGAGAGAAGCCATCCCCAAGAAAAGGCAATTCCAGTGTAGGTGACACTAGGAGGTCACTTGTGTGGGTAAACTGCAGCGCTGGGGCAGCCAGAGGCGAAGGCTGATATAAATCCTGTGAGAGAACCCGGGCTCACACCGGAGTTCTTAATCTTGGCTCCGTGCCAGGTAGCGGTAGTAATGCCAGTGCCGCAGGCGGTGCCGTGCTATTAATAGCAGGCTGCGGTGCCTCAGCGGGTGCCTGAGTTGTTGGTGCCGCATTCATCGCGGTGCTGATAGGTGCCATAATCGAGGCAGGCAACTGAAAGCCTGTTGCCTTGGCACCAGAGCCTCGCGCTGCCGCTGAAAGCACAGGCGGGTTTAGTGCAGTACCGGTGGAGCCCGGCTCGTCAAAGGTACTCAGGCGGGGGAGTACCGGTAAGGAGACTGTGGATCTGACAGGAGAAAGTTTGTCTGTAAAGTTTTGTTTAGATTTTGAGTGCTCTCGTTTAGCTGCTTTCTTCAGTTTCTTTGAAGGGTTAGAGCTGTATCTGAGATCGGAGGCAGAGTCTGCGCCAGGGTCTGAGGTGGACTGCAGGGATTTTTGAAGCAAAATAAGTTTGAGCTTTAACTCTCTATCCTTCCTCGCTCTGGAACTTTAGTGCAGTGAGTACATTTTTGGGGAATATGAGTCTCCCCCAAGCATTTTATACACTGTAAGTGTCCATCAGAGAGAGGGATAGCGTCCTTACAGGAAGAGCAGTGCTTAAAGCCTGTGGAGCCAGGCATATTTGAAGCGGCTGAGAGAACAAGAATTTATTTTTTTATTTTTTTTAAATAGAAGAAAGAAAGGTAGGTAACACTAACTAGCAACTAACTAACAGGAAAAAACTGTCTAACTACAGGTATTTTAAGATGGGAAAAGAAATCTTAAGGAGTCTGCTGAGTTCCGTCTCAAGCCGGGGGCGGTAGAGAAGGAACTGAGGGTACCGGCCGCGCATGCTCACTAGTGACATACTCAGAGTGAGTGACAGGTTCTAAGCATGCGTGTACTGCTGCAAGAAATCTCCGATCAAAGGCGCAGGGGTGCACCGACACCTAGAGTGGAGCACACACAGGGACATCTCTCAAAGAACTGAGCAGTTCTGTTATTGCTAAAATATGTGTTATACTGTGCTGATGTCGATTTCTCATCGTATATAGTACCTAAAAAGGTAGCTTAACAGATTTGATTGACTAAGGATGCTTATTTTAGAATTACATGCACTTATATTAGCAGAACAACTCTGATTTTAGATGTCTTTTACCTGGGCACAAATGCACCAACAGTTAAAGCAAGTTTATTCGTGCTTCAGTTGTTGCTATATCCAGTGGGATTGATACAATAATCCAATTTAGTACAAAGCAACAATAGTAAACACTAGCATGAAAGTGGATATTGATTTAAAAATTGAGTATATGGAAATGAAAAAAACAAAAAAGTGACATATTAGGTAAATATATAAGAATGGAGAGAGAAGAGGCAAAGGGAAATGAGAGCTTTTAAAGCAGGGGGATGGGGAGGGAGAGAATGGGATCTTGAAATCTGAGTTCATTCATTCAATGTTAGGCAAAGCTGCTTTGTCTGCAACCCAGGCTTTTGTGAGCCCAACTTTTGGCTCTTTGATTAACTTAATAAAAAAAGGAGACAAATCTAACAAGCACTGGTTTGAAATCAATAAGAAGGCCTTAATAGAAACATTATAGTATTTTCACATCACTGAATTCATATTTAACTGCACTATGGCATAAGTTAGTGATAAATATTTTCCATCGAACTGCACTGAAAAATGCAGTGAGGGGTTCAATGCTTAAATTGAAGACAAAATTGAAGAATCTAGAAGTGATAGCACTTTACCAGACTATATAAACTTTACTTCATTTTCACAAGAAGAATCCAACAAGCATTAGAGCTGGTCAAAAAATTCATGGAAGTCAGTTTTCACTTGTTCCAGTTATTAGTATTTAGTATTATTTTCCAGTAACGTAAAGCAATGCTAGGAGCTTCACAGATAAGGCACATTCCCTGTTCAGAAGTTTGCAGTCTAAAAGTAAGAGGAGATGAAACACATGTCATCCATACATTGTTCACAAGAAGGAAGGAAAGGGAGTTTAACAGATGATGTAGTTACTAATATAAGTAGTGATGTCATAAACAGATAGCTAAGGGTTAATGTTTCTTTTACCTGTAAAGGGTTAAAAAAGGGAACCAAACACCTGACAAGAGGACCAATTAGGAAACTGGATTTTTCAAAGCTTAAGGGAGGGAATTTGGGGGTTATTTTTGGTCTTGGGTCTTTGTCTGTTCTGGGCTCTCTCAGCTATGAGAGGGTCTATTTCCAGTCCTTCTAATTTTCTGTTTCCCAGTTGTAAGTACAAAGTTAGCAAAAGTATAGTTTTTTAAATTGTTTTGCTGTATTTGCATCTGTGTATCTGGCTGGTGGAGTCTTTATGTGTATTGGGGCTATAATCTTTAAATTGTAATTTTGGTAAGGCTTTATCCCTTTTCTATAATGAAGCCCTGGATCTACCATCTAGATTACAGAGACTGTTTTCTATTTTTTCTTTCTTTTTATATAAAGTTTTCTTTTAAGACTTGTTTGAGTTTTTTCTCTCTGGGTAGGCTAAGGAACGAAGGGGAGGGAAATTCTCTTTTTGTGTTAGATCAACGAAGGGTGAATCTCTGAGCACCAGGAATTTGTGGGAGGGAAGGAGAGAAATCTTTTCTGTTTCCTGTATTTGGTTGTCCTCTTGTGGAAGAGAAGAGACATGCTTTCTGTATGTGAATTAAGAGGTTGCATCAGTAACCTCAGGTAGCCAGAGAGGAAATTCTGGTGGGAGAGAGTGGGGGGAAGTGGGTTATTCTCTTTGTTGTAGACTCAGGCATCGGATCTTGGGGTTCCAGGGAAGGTTTTGGGGAGACCAGAGTGAGCCAGGACACTGGAAATTCTTGGCTGGTGGCAGCGAGATCAAATCTAAGCTGGTAATTAAGCTTAGAGGGTTCATGCTAGCTGCTCAGGTTATGAACGCTAAGGTTCAAATCTGAGTGGGAAAGCTATGATAAGTGGGTACAGTTCCTAATTATCTATCCAGTACTTATTTGTTTTACTTCAATACGTGAAAGTTGAGCTTGAGTGACAAGTGAGAGAATATGGAGCAGGGGGATGATGGTGAGGAGGAAAAGGTTGGAAGACAATGTTAAGGTGAGGAGGAAGAGGGTGGGAGGCATAATTAGGCAGGGCATACTGGTGAGGACCGACTGTCATTGGCTGTTGCTAATAGAGACCAGAGCCCTGGATTGTCTAATAGCTGTTGAACTTGAAAGAATGGAGGTTTAAGTCTGAGGCAGGAGAGTGTATAAAGGTGCTGCTGTAGGGATTCCAGGAAAGCTGAAAGAGCTCCAAAAAAAAAATCTTCATAAAAAATGGTAGTAATAAGGTAATTCATAGTTATGTAGTGCTTGGTATCCATAGATCTTGAAGAATTTTCTAAGTGCGGGCAAGCTATTTCATCTACAGGCTGGGGACATAGAAATAGCTATTTCTCTCTTTAATACTTCAGAGGAACTCATTGTGCAGTCACAGAGGCCATCTACAGATCTAGAAGATGATTCAAATTTTAAAGAAACAAACTCAAAAAGGTTAAATGAAATGTTCAAGGCCACACAAGCAGTTAGCAGCAAAGCTGGGAACAGGATTCATACCTGATTCCCAATTCTGGATTCAAGACTGTGTGAAATTACCATTCTATGATTCAGTGGTCTAATTAAAAACAAAATTTACTTACATATATCCGATTAAAACAGTAGCAGTATGTATAATATGTTATCTGAACTTGAGCAAAAACTAAGTCACCTAGGTACATCTTAAGCTTAGTTGTAAGATGGTTTTTTGCTTCCCTACATTTCTAATAACTTTTCTGCCTCTGTGATCCACTTGGATTGGTACCATTTCAGAGACGCAGTTACTGGTTTCAGGAGTCTTGTTTCATACCTCCTTTCGATCCCTGTTCCTTACAATCTTTAATCAGTAGTGTTAAGTGTCTGACCGTCACTTCATTAGGTCAAGTTTACGTCAGCATGACAACAATGTAATGTTTGATCAGGTGTGCCACCTAGCATCTATTTTGCATGATGCTTGTTTTCAGCACCCATTCTACATAGCTCGGAAAGTACTTTCCCAGTTTCCACTCTACCTTTTTAAATGCTGCTTTAAGGTTCATGCAAAATCAGTTATCCTAAACTGTCAAGGCAGCTGGATCCTGGTTTGTATGTTAGTTGTCTTTGGCTGGAGATGTTAGTTTGAATAATTCAAACTGTCTTGAAAGCAACTGGATTTATATTTTTGTACTGTTTCCTTTTCCCAGTATTTCTACTCTGTATCAAGTAGGAATTGATAGACTAATGTTCTTCCATAAAACTGGCAGAAATGAGAAGAGCTTGGGCCAGCTGCTGACAAATTAGTGTATTGTTGTAAGACAGAAAGCTACAAACAACTCTTAAACAATGAAGGGTTGTATCTTGAGTAGCCTACAGCACAGTCAACTTTATTTATTGCTCTAGTTACCCTTTCTTAGAAAGAGTTAGTGAGCTGGTGATGGAGATGAGTATCTCTACAGAGGAGATGGGGACTGGAGCTGGGGAGAAGGGTTGGCTAGGAGCAGATGGAGACAGACATGGGCAGAAGGGCATAACCACTAGAAAACATTCTCCAGAACCTGGAATTGAATCCAGGAGTGCTGTGTCACTATGGTCAGCTGCTATCAGCAAAGACCTGTAAAATGCACTCACAAAGTGAGTAGAAGTCTGCGATGTGAATTTAAACGTTTGAAACTTGACGGTGACTCAAGTTGGGTGACAATATGGTTCAATATGATAGAATATCTGCATTTTTATATTTTCCTTTAAAAAAAAAGGAAAGTTCATTCAAAATATCTATGTTAAAAAAACAGTAAAGCTACAAAGTCAAGCAAGCAAAAGTTAGGCAATTTTACTTCTGGCATTTACTGTGTAAATTTAATTCACCCTTCCTTGTGTGTATGAATTATAATACTGTAATTACATGATCACACACTATTTTCTCCAGAGAATCCATGCCTCATTCAGTAGACAGGATGGCCCTGCTTGAGAGTGAATTAGGGTTGTGTTATGAAAGAGGCTGTTGTTTTTAGGACACCTGCTTCATTTGTTGCAGCAGAATAGAAGGTGTGTACTAATTACAAGTACTGATACAGGCAGATCTAGATCTTCCCCTTCACCTGCCAGGGAAGAGCCACTGGACCCAGGATACAACTGAAAACTGGGGATAACAAATGAAGAAACAGGGACAGGAGTGAGAACAAAAGTTGAAAAATCAGGGAACCAGAAAGGGATACTAAGCAGAGAACCCCAGACAGTGCCCCATGGAACTGTAGCTAGGGACACAATGGAACTAGGAACCAGAAACAGGCCCGACAGTCACACAATGCCCTCCTGGCCAGCTTCCTCCTTCTGGTGTGATGGATGGCTGTCTTAACCAGCGCCAGGAGGAAGTTAACTGGGTCAGAGCAACAGTCTATCTAGCTCAGTATCCTCTCTTCCAACAGTGGCCAATGCCAGGTGCCCCAGAAGGAATGAACAGAATAGGTAATCATCAAGTGATCAAATCATCCCGTTGCTCATTCCCAGCCTCTAGCAAACAGAGATCAGGGACACCAGCCCATCCTGGCTAATAGCCATTGATGGACCTATTCTCCATGAACTTACCTAGTTCTTTTTTGAACCCTGTTATGATCTTGGCCTTCACAACACTCTCTGGCAAAGAGTTCCAAAGACTGACCCTGTGTTGTGTGAAAAAATACTTCCTTTTGTTTTAAACCTGTTGCCTATTGATTTCATTTGGTGACCCCCTAGTTCTTGTGTTACAAGGAGTAAATAACACTTCCTTATTTACTTTCTCCACACCAGTCTTGGTTTTATAGACCTCAATCATACCCCCAACCCTCTTAGGCATCTCTTTTCCAAGCGCAAATGTCCCAGTCTTATTAAATCACTCCTCATATGGAAGCCATTCCATATCCCTATTCATTTTTGTTGCCCTTTTCTGAACCTTTTCCAATTCCAATGTATCTTTTTTGAGAGGGGGCAACCGCCTCTGCACACAGTATTCAAGAGGTGGGCGTACCATGGATTTATATAGAGACAATATGATATTTTCTGTCTCATTATCTAGCCCTCTCATGATTCCCAACATGGTTTGCTTTTTTGACTGCGGCTGCACATTGAGCGGATGTTTTCAGTTGACGAGGTCTTGTGAGGAGTGCAAAATCAGGAGGTGTGGGGAGAAGTGCTGCCAGAAACCCAGCAGGAGGTACTGGAAGAGCCAGCAGATGGGCTGCAACTCTGCCTAGAGATGTGCCAGCATCTCCCTCTCACCGCAAAAGGAACAGATTTTGGAGGAGTTTGTGAACTGTGTCAGGTACACTCATGTGCTTATGGCTCCCTGAAGGAGCCACCAGGTAATATTCCCACCAAGTGATGGGACCACAGTGGAATATGGATTGAGTCAGGGGACTGCAGGAAGAGAGAGGATGGTCTATGTATAAGGCAGTCACGTGATGCCCTGTCTGAAAATGTCCGCTACATTCATTGGCAACAGTACAGCTATCTAGGAGTTATTTAAGTGCATTTCTGAGCAATTCACTGCTGTTTCGCTGGAAGGCTTTCTTGCATTGTTTTATCCTTGTCTCTGCTACAGAACTGCTAATGTGATGCTGGGCAAGGCACTTAAACCATACTTTTCAGAGGTGATCACTAATCATGTGTTTATCATCTTATTGCTCAATGTGAAACCTCAGGGATCCGATTTGTAGCAGGGTTGCACATTCTGAGCTGCCACTGCAGTTGATTGGAGGAGCTGTGCTTTGAACATACAGAGTTATAAAAATCCTGAGGAGTGACATATCAAACTGTAAGTACCTCAAGTTGGCCACCCAACACTTTAGCCATAATTTGTGTCTCCATACTCTAACTGTAAAATGGGGATAAATACCACCATGTCTGGTGAAGAGTCACAGATATTAATGAATGTAGCATTCACACAATGGTGAAAGCACGTTCAAAGTTTTGAATTGAATGCAGGAGTTCGATGCAGGGGATGGATGTAATGGGTAAGTCTGGTGCCACATAAGGGAGGATAAAACAATAAAAAACCCCAAAACTATTGAATGGTCTGTGTTTGTACAGCACTTAGCACAATCGGGTCCTGATCTCTGACTAAAGCTCCTAGGTGTTATGGTAATACAAGTAACTCAGTCACGAAATTAGGTCAAGTTCCTGTGGAAAAAAAAATAGTCTTTAATTATATGATCACATACTATCAATCATGCATGCACACAAGGGGGCAAATTAATGTTGCCCAGATTCCCTTAATTCTAGCACTAATGACTTTGAGTACTTGATTTCGCAACCTGTGTTTTCTACAGACTAAATCTACAAAGATTAATCTCTAAAACATAATGCCCCATCCTGTTTCCTCCATAAATTTCTCTTTTTAAAAGGAATAGACTCAGTGGACTCAGAGGCCTTGAGAGGGATATTCCTAATAAGGAAAGTGTAAAAACAAGCAGAATCTCCCTTTTTTAGCAGCATGTTTCAAGTCTTTATACATGAGCAGAAAAATGGTACAAGTCTGACTGCAGTTTGCACAAGATACAAAGATCCTAGTAAAGTGTTTAATGATGCAGCATAGTCTCTTGCAAATAGTTTATCTTCCCCTTCCTACTGGGCTTGTCCACCATTCCTGTGTGTGCCACGTTGCACACCTGAGGCCACAGCCAATGTAGTATTTCAGAGAAAGGGAGCAACTTCCCCATGGAAGACTCCAAGATAAGGCCCTGCAGCCTAGCCACCAAGCTCAGCAAATAAATCAGCCCTGCTCGTTTTTTAGAATAGCTAGTTGTGTTCAGTGCTCTCCTTTGGGAAGGTTTGGGAAAGCCAGCCTGCAACCGAAACAGAAGACTTAAACTAGAAGGCTTTTCTGGTGGTGCAGGTAGAGTACACACTCTTATGTGAAGGATAGATCAGTTCCCCTCTCCCCCATTGACTAAAGGTTGTAGTCAATTGCTTGACTATACTCACCATTCATTCTTAAAAATGTTTAAGAGACCAAATAACCAAACTTAACCAAATTTGTCTAAAACTAATAGTGTAACACTGAAAGGAGACGTATAAACCCTCCTGGGAAGCAAATCCTCAGTGCATGTTCACCTTACAGATGGTGCCCTTCAAAGATGGGCATTTCAGCTAGCAATATTCATAGTATGATTTGATAAATTATAAAGCTTGTTACACATCACTGAGAATTTAAGCTTGATCCACTTGTTTGTGCCAGCTTTGTCCTTGGTACCTCCTTCTACTTCCTCATATCTCATTTTGAACACTATATTCCAAGTGTTGATGTGCCCTGAAAGTACTCCTTAACTGTGCTTGGTACAAAGTATTCACACAGCTTTGTAAAGTGTTGTGGGATGCTTGACATGGGTGAACAGAATTGTGGGATAATACATTCAGTTAACATAACTTCACAGCACTTACTATAATTACACAAACCCCATGTGCATAATACCCATCAATATGGTATATACTATGCCTAACGTGTGTTGGCAAACAACTGCAATGCTGCAAAAGCACACTGAAGACCCCATAAGGTCCTGCCGGTTTTCCTACACATTATAATCCTATTATTTTTAAAAGGTTTAAAAAAAAAAAACACATTTCTAAAGCTTTCGCACCTGCATAAGACAAGCTTTGTAGAAATCCACTGAAACTTGCTGTTAAGAATCATTGTAATGTCAATAGAGTCAGTGAGGTTTTCAGTCAGATGAGTCATTCCTTAAAGTCAGACTCAGGCCACGTCTGCCCTATAAAGTTCAGTCGATACAAGTTATGTTGGCATATAACCACCAACTGTAATATGATCATATGTGTACAAACGTGGATACATGCATCACAGGCACTAGGCTGATGCAGTGCTATCTGTACCAAATTTTGTCTTGTATCAATGTAAGGTCCCTGTTACTCTGATGCAATAAACACCATGTCCTTGAATGACTACACAGCCATGGTTGACTTACTTAGGGTTGACACAGGTCATGAAATGTCTATACTCATATTGCACCAACCTAACAGTCCTTCAGCAGCTGTCCCACATTTCCCTTGTCGCTGTGACAGTGGCCACTTTGGTTACAATTTGGAATTCCATTCCCAAGGGTCACAGACACTGGAAGCCTGCTCTCCCTACCCTACACTCTGCCTTCAAACCTTGCACATGTTTTTGAAATGCCTTTTCCTGATTCCCCACCTTGGTGAGCATGCCTACCAGCTCACTTTTGTCATTTGCATCTGATTGTCCAACTATGCTAGCTCCATGAACACAGAGCTGCTAGATGTGCTCCTGCCTGGAGTGGACAAGTAGTATTCAATCTTCTTGGCCTGGGGTGAAGAGGTTGCGCAAGCACTGCCAGAAATGTTGCCATCAACAGGCACACTGGGTGGGGGATGCTGGCAAAGGGGCATGGCAGAGAGCAGAAGCAGTGCCACGTGAAAGTGAAGGAACTTCAACTAGGCATACCGGAAGGCAAGAAGAAATCTGGCATGGCCCACAGACCTGCCACTTTGATGAAGAACGGCATGCCTTACTTGCTGGGGACCCCACCAGCACCCCATGTACAACTATGGGTACTTTGCAGGAGTCTGAAGTGGAGACTCCTGCCATGAATGGCAAAGTCACGGCATTGCAGCAGGGAACTCAAATCATGCCGCAAGCCAGGAGCTATTTGAAACTATTCTGGAGTCTAGCCAGTCCTGCCACCTGAACACAGACCATGAAAGGGAAGGAAGCTTGGGTAAGTTTGTACAGGAATTATTCCTTATATTAATTTTTCCTAGAAACCTCATCTCCCTCCCTTTCCTCATGCCCACTGCTCTTCTGTGGTAATAAACTATGCATTTCCTCCAATACAGGAACAATGAAGCTCAGGCCCTCTTCACTCCTCTGTAACATAGTTAAGACGTTTCTGCTCTTTCATTAATAATGGGTTAATACCCTCCTCCCATCTGTGGAATTCAGTGGTGATCCAATACTGCTGGAGGTTCCAAGATTAAATCAGGGGGGACAGGGGGGAGGTGAGAGTTGTTTTTGGGCTACCCGCACAGGTTGACTGAGAAGTTGCTAGCAAAAGAAAAGTCTGATAATAAGTTTTGCCTTCTGCATCACAAATCTTTCTGCCCCTCATAACAAAGGGGAAGTTGTGGGGGGGGGGGGGGAAGGAGAGAAGCAAAGTATTATAGTACAATAGGTAGAAATGGGAGTGGTCTCCCTCCATCCCCACTCCACCCCCACATATGAAGCTAGAGCTATATAATTTAAAGAACTGTTGGGAATCGAATCAATTCAGTTGCACCTTCCTAGCAAAGGATACTTATACTAAGGACTGGAAATCTACTTTGCAAACCTTTCGGGAGGTATTCGGCCTAGTACCACATGACATTACATTGATTAAAAACTAGCACTATACAATAAAGCAGACATTAACTCAATTAAGAACTGGCTATTGGACAAATGGCAAAAAGTAGCTTTAAAAGGGGTATCACTTTGAAAGTGGGTGGATTTCTAGTGGGCTCCATGGTAGTCAACATTTTCACCAATGATCTGGAAGTAAATATAAAATCATTGCTGATCAAGTTTACAGATTACAAAGATTGGCAGCATAGTAAAGAATGAGGAGAGGGCAGTCACACAGTATTCTGGATAATTTCGTTAGTTGGGCCCATTCAAACAAAAATGTATTTTATTACAGCCAAGTGCACCATTATACATCTAGAAACAAGGAATGCATACCTAGAGAATGGGGGACTATATTGGAATGCAGTGAATAGGAAAAGTGGACAGTCAGATCACCATGAGCAACCAGTGCAGTGGTGTGACTAAAAAGGGCTAATGTGATTCTTGGCTGTGTAAACAAAAGAAATCATTTTCACCTTTACATACAGCATTGGTGAGAGTGTTACTAGAGTATCGTTCATTTCTGGTGTCCACACTCTGAAGAGGATGTTGAAAAATTGGAGAAAAGCACAAAAGTGGTTTGAGGGCTGGAGAAAAGCACTTATACTGAAAGCCCTAAAAACCTTAACCCACTAAAAAAAAAAAAAAAAAAAGGATGGGTGAGAGGTAACTTTGAATACACTGTAAAGGTATCATCAAGGGGGGAATTGCCAGGTACTAAAGAACTCTTATCTCATGGAGAAAGGCATAACGAGAACCAATGGCTGGAAGCTGAAGCCAGACAAATTCATACTGGAAATAAGGCACTTTAAAAACAAACAAACAAAAAGGAGGTAAGGCTGATTAATTACTAGAATAGGAGACTGAGGAAAGTGGTGAATTCTCCATCTCTTGAGGTCTTCACAAATCAAAACTGGATATCTTCTGGGAAAATATGCTTTAGTCAAACCCAAGTATGAAGAAGGTTTCTAACTATCAGAAGAGTGAGGTTCTGGAACAGCCTCCCAATAGGAGTAGATAGAGCAAACAACCTGTCTTTAAGAGGGAGCTCAATAAGTTTATGAACAGGATTAAGTGGCGGAGATGAATGTGATGGCAGAGGATTAACCTCAGTGACCCAGGAGAAACCTTCTGGTCATAAGTTAATACTCTGAATACAGGGCCAACTAGGTAAAGTTTAAGGGCTTGTGAAATACAGGAGGTCAGACTATATGATATAAATAGTCTCTTCTGGCCATAAGCTCTGCAAAATAAAACTATGAAAGTGTACGTGGTCTGAATCCAGATGGAGTCATCCTTTCTTCATGAAGTCTGGTCTTCTTCCAGTGCAATGGAGGATCCTTGGCTGCTTATCAAGTCCAACAGCATATAAATACTTACATATTACTCGAAAGCCAAGTTAAGAAGAAGTAGGAGGAAACTTCCTACGAGCAGCATAATTGCTTAGGGCATTGTTTCTTGCTTTTTTCTGATGCAGCTGGTATTGGCTGCTGTCAGACAGGACGCTGGACTCCATGAACCATTGGTCCAATCCCATATAGCCATATTTGTTATTATTCAGCTATGCCCTTGATACAGCTGTCAAAGTGAACTAAAAGGACGTGTTCTGAGATTTGGAATTGGGTCTTTCAAGTATGCGCCTCAACCTGTGAGGCTTACTTCCATCATGAGTATGGAAGAGTGTACGATGGAATTTGGGCTGGCATTCAGAACGAGTTTGTACTTACCTGCCAAGAAAAGGGCATTGATGTGATCCAGGAATGGAGGTTAAATTTTGCATTGTACAAGGTAAGCATTTCCATGTTCTCTGAAGGAATTTCTGGAGGCACATTTTGAGAAATCCCATTCAGGGGATGAAGCCTATGCATGGCACCAGCATCCTAGCCCTGGGAGATAACTGCCTACTGGTGACTACTGTCAACACATGACTGATGCAATGACGTTTAGGATCTTTACAAATCTTTCTCGTGGTGGTAAAAATGTGGCCAGAGCCATGCCTGTTTTGAATCCTGGGTAAGCAATTCTCTGCAGTGGGTCCAGAGATTCTTGATTTTGCCGCTGGCTAGTGCTGAGTCTTTTCCTCTCTACAGGATGCTGATTGGTATGTTGTCTATGAATGGGAATAGATAGGTGGAGAGGGTGATCACACGGAAGAGTCTTGTGCAGGAATTAACACTCATATACACAAGGGGTCATTTTGTCTTTGTCATGCTGAGAATTTAGTTGGTTTGGGAGGAAATTATCTTGGTTTCTTTGTACACATTGGCTTGAGTTTGTTCCCTCCTCCCTCTGCTAGGGGGAAAGTGCCTTCTTGAATACCCTTGAAGTTGGTAGCAACTAACACATTGCCATGTTGGCTTTGATAGTGAGGGTTGAAGCCCCTCTGGGGAAGTGTTATTGAAATTAATAGCTGGGATTGCAGACAATTCTTCACCTATGTGTTTGGATAAACAAGGTATCAGTTTAGGATTACTGATTATTTATGGGTGCATCACCACTTGACCACCATCATTTCTTTGTAGCCACCGATTTAGGAGTCAGAGCATGTCACAAATTTCATGAAAAGATTGACACAAAACAGAACCTGAGACCTCTCACTCCAAGGAAGATTCATCACCCTGGCCAAATAAAGTATAGGATTTTATTTTCTGAATAGTTGTGGTTGAGGCTTTATGGGCCAGTGGCGCAATAGGTTAGCGCACAGTACTTCTGGAATGAAGACCCTTCTGAAGGTGACAATGTCCTTCACAGGTGGAACTTCTGCTGCACAAACCTGAGGTTCCCAACATACGAGGTTTCTTTGTGTTCTTGTGTAACATTTAATTCCTTATAAGCCATTTGCTTCATGTCCTGGAAATCATAGAGGCTTTGTTTTGGTGATGCACCTGTGGTACTTCCCCAGCTCTTTACAGGAAGGATATTGATCCTGGCCTGGGGACCACTCAACCATGAATGGGTACTGTTACAAATACCTCAATTGTGGGAATAGCTTGCTCGATGTCCTTAGGAGCCTGAAAGGCTGCCTGCCTGCTTTGCCAGGCTTGCTAGCACCCACATGATGACTGTAGGAGCAACCCAATGCCATTGGGGTCTTTACTTAATACAACAAGAGTTACTTTGAACATTGCAAGACATCTCACTTACTACTCTAATATTTACATGCCTCTGTTCTCATCACAGAGTGCCTGATGTGCTCCTGATGCTGGAGTGTGGAGCTAGCCTATGGAGTGGAAGAGGGGTGAAGAGTGACCCCTTCTCCGCCCCCTTTTCAAACTGTGATCTCCCTTCCATGGCAGCCAGACACATGATTCCCATTACATCACAGCATGAGGACAGGTTTCACTGGGGTAACAGGCTTAGCTGCAAGCCCAGACATATTGCCAGGTGAGGGAGGGGCAGTACACCCTATAGGAACACTGGGAGGCAGCTGGAGTCTTCAGAGGTGGACACTTTCCCAGGCTGGGAAAAGCAAGGGAGAGGGTTTAATGCCCGATTTTTATCCCATGATTTGTTCATTAACATTAATTTGATACCTGGCAAAAGTCATGCTTGGTTTTGCCTTTCTGCGACCCCAGAGCCACTGGAGGTTGCAAGACTTATGCCTGAGCATCATAAGAATCCCAGTGCACAGTGGGAAGAAGGGGAGTGTGGAGCCCTGCTTCTTCTTCCAAGGAATTAGGCTCCACTCCAGTCTTTTGGGAGTGGGGAGGCTTTGGGATCCTTTCAATGGTTTCCTCTCCCTAGCCAACATCTGGAGTGGGACTTCTTCCCTGAGTCAGCTGTAGTGTCTCCTTGTCCTTAGACTCTCTCCCCAAAATGCTCAGAAGCCCCAATACATTTGGCACTAAAAAATTTTTAATGTGCAAGTTTGACCAGTATATAAATCACAATCAGTTTTGTAATTAAAATGTGATATCACGTGTAACTGTTCTTAAAGCACCTGAGCCTTGTGCATAAATCTAATCTATGCTAAAAAATTTAAGTCAGCATATAACTGCTCTGTTCCATTCAGGACACAGTCTACATTAATCCTTACTCTCCACAACTAAAAATTTAAATAGAATATTTTTTCTTGACAGGAAGGACTCTGAAGTTGAACAACAAAACTATACCTTTGAACTTGCATTAAGACCCTTTTACCATGTGCATCTTTAAGATTTAATATTTGTAACAAGATCCTTTTATCTTTATTTGTAAAGCCTTTGTTACTCTCTAGCAAAAGACCAACACAGAAATATGCTTTTAAATTCTAGAATACATCATTCTATTGTGGAGACCAAACTTTCCATCTCCCACATATCTAGTGAATAGTTTGTTTCAAATAACTCACAACCGTAATGCAGAATCATGAAGCTAAGGCTACAGAATATTTTTACTGATGAAAGATTTCCACACCAATTTAAACTATTCATGTTTGGAGGTGTGTCTCTGTGTGCTTTTCAAGAAAAGTCAGAGTCCCATTATTTGGATCTTGACAGATTGAGAGGTATATTAGAATTCACATCTATTTTTTTAAAAAAGCAAGTTATGCTAAATTGGTTTTAGAAAGGGAAAACAGGTCTTTTCATTGAGAGTACCATTTGTTTTAAAAAGGGTACAGGAGAGGTAGTGGAGAATATATTGCAACTAAAGACAAATGCACAGCAAAATGAAAAGTTCCTACTTGCAGTTACTCCTTTTGAAGAAGGAACACACTTGTTGATTACATGTAGAGTCAGGTCCCAAGTCAACTGATGGAGGCAACTAGTGCTTCGCACGTGGGCAAGCCTGGGCAGTAGAATGCCTGCTCATTGGATTCTCTCCAGACTGTGTTCCTCTATAGCTACTGTAAATGACTAATACTTGTAGAAGTATATTTGAACTTTTCTGATCAAAACTAAAATGAGCTAGGAGGAGGAATATCCGTTATAAAAAAAGAATGAAGGGAGCGTAAATAGGGGACACAGTATAGAAATTATTCACACACTATGGAGACAAATCAGCACCGAGCTGAAGATCTGTTGCCAAGACTGCATGTTGAGCTTGTATTTTGTAGGAGCATGAATGTTGGAACAGATAGTCAGTTTACATTTTACTTGCCTGCCTTTTCCACTCATTAAAGTTGTCCCACCAGAAATAGAAGATCCACGTGTAACTTATGTCTCAGTCCTGCACCTCATGATAGTTAAAAAGGACTTTAGACATCAAAACCAACTTCAAGATTAACCTTGACAACTGAAAATCTAATGCATGCCAATTTCCTTGATGTCTGGGATTCTAGCAGAAAGATCACTGAGCTACATTTTTGGATTTATGAAATGCCATTTTAAGTGCGGAATCTTCAGACCCAAAAAACTAGAGTTATGAAATCCTACCTGAGGAAGGCCTCCCTTCAGCTGAGGAGTTGTGATGCCTCCATCAATGTGACTTTAAAGGATAAGGAAGTACGCAACGGGTTTGAATGTGCAAGAGCCACTAAAGATCAGATAAATGGAATATATTATTCAAGGATTTATATTCAATTCTGCACAGCATTCTATACATTAATTTCAATATGTCAAGTATGTTCTGGATATGGATACCTTTAAAGGGGCAGGTGTTAAGTGACTTCCCTGAAATACCATGCTTTCTTCAACTGGTTCTGTTCAGCAGCCATGCTGCAACCTGAGTCTTTTCAGACCCATGTTTCAATGGGCAGTGAGTTAAGATCTTCTTGAGATAGAATGCAAAGGAGTAGATTCATAATGAGGTGAGTGACCTCAGAACCAGGATTCCTCAAGGTAATTGGAGCCCTATGGCCTAATCTCATCTTCACTGACTAGTGTGAATCAATTGATGACTAGTTTTCCTCATACAGAAGACCAATCATACAGCAGTCAACCAGTTTTCAGCTACCACTTTGTTTTGTTTTGTTCTGAACTGTATCATCTTGTCCTAAAAAGAGTTAACTTATTTGTTGGCTGAAACAAAGTCAAGGAGCGCCTGAACCATCTGTAGGCCCTTAGCAAACACACACATACTTTCCAGGGGACATTTTTCCACTTAGATGCTGTTACACTTAAAGTTGCCTCTTAAGTGATCATTCTTGATGAATTGTTGATGTCCTTTCCAATGAAACAATAGAATTGCTTCCATCTGGAGTGTTTACGTTCACCATTGTAGGAAAATGCTGACTGCTTAGGGAACTCTCATCCATCTTTGTAACTGTGCTTTGAACTACAGTAGAAAATGCTGCAAATACTTCATTTTTCCATCACATCAAGGCAGCACTTCAAAATGAGTTTACCATTTCACAACAAGATGATTGAGTCCCCAGTATTTGCCTCCCCTCATGAATGGGTCAGGTCTATGGTGAAGTTCCTGCCTTTGTATAGGTGTGATCAATCATCTGGTAGGTCATAAAACCCAGTCAGAGGACTCTGGTAATCCAACTTCTGTAACAGTGAGCATAAGCACTTCTGGTCAAAATCAGGGAGACAATTTCATGACAATTTGAATTCACACCTCATTGAATTAAATTTGAAATGGTCATTTAAATTTGAAAAAAAAAGTTGGCTAGTTGTATTAATACAGCGATCATCCAGAAGTGCACACGTGTATTCTCTGCTCTTTGAGGTTGGCTGGCACCATAAGGCTGAATAGGATCACCTTGTACTGGAGTGTGAGGCTGTGAATGCAAACCTGAAGTACTCTGCCAAGGGTATTCATAAAATTCCAAGGGCAGAAGGGACTATTGTGATCATCTAGTCTGACCTCAACAAAGACCTGTATACAAAGGCCATAAAACTTCCCCAAAATAATTCCAAGAGCAGATTTTTTAGAAAACATCCAATCTTGATTTTTAAAATTGTCAGAGAAGTGCTCTGCTTTCTCCACAGGGCCAGTTTGTGTTATGCATGAGTACGTAGCAGGGCTAATATCAGCCCAAAGCATCTAGAACTAGTTTCCCCATACATTTCAAGTCCTGTCAGAAAGCTAATATAATTATGCAGTGTTGCCAAAGCTCACGATTATGTTGTGACTAGTAATTTTGGGCGTTTACCTGTCTCATAAAAACCAGGATGGGAGGTCCCAACTCACAATTTTTCCTCTATTGCTGTCAGTTGGTCTGAAGCCAGCACGATGGCTGCCATTTCTCTAGAGTCTATCTGCATGTGGAAGTGAGGTTGCTATTTCCCATTGTTTTCAGTGAGACTGAAGCCATGTGCACAGGCAAAATGGCTGCCACTCTATGGTTCAACAAGTAGACATGACACAGGAACTGTGAGGAGCAGCAGAGAACCTGTGAAAGGTGGATAGAGAGGGAGGGAGAGATGGAAGGATAGAATGGCAGCTCCTCCAGCCTGGGGGTAGAGGTGGGGAAGGGGAGTCCCCTCCAAGAAGCCTCACAGTGTTGCTAAATCACATGAATTGATCACAAGTCACAGGATGTCAGGTGCTGGCAGGAGGATCTGTTATGATGCAAAAACCTTCTCTGATCCCACAATTTTCAGGCTTGGCAGAGCTGTGTGAAAGCTTTTAGGGTTACAGATCTGCCCTGCCTTCAATATATGGTCCTATAGCAGTGAGATGGTCTTGGAGGTAAAGGAGAGGAGAGTCAGGGGAAAAAAAGAATTCCCAAGGAGGAGATACTGCTGGGTCTGGAGGAGGGGACGGAGTCAAGGTAGTGATAGGGGAACTGCCATCTATTTCCTATCTCGGAGTGAGGAGACAGTATGTCGAGTCTTCCAGTTGGACAGACAGGGAAAGGTGTGTATGGGTGTGCATCCAAAGGATGACTTTTTAACCTGAAATCCTCTCTTTCACACGCAGCCAGAAGAGCAGAGGGGAATGAAAAAGCCCATATGGAAGTAACTAAGAAAAATCATGGGTGGATACTCACTAGTGCAGAAGATAAGTTTCCATCATAAAGCTCCTAGGTTGATAGTCACATTTATCAGGACCTTGTTGTTTTGGAAGGTCTCATTCTTCCAAAGTTCAGAATGGAAGGGAAAAATGAGAAGGAACTATATCAGTTTCTCCCCTTTAGAGAAGAGAGGATGTATGACTACTTCCATAAGGGAAAACAAGGATGAATTTGGAACTTAGTCCCATTCTCACCCCGCACCAAGAAAGAAACCCCTCTATGCTTCAAAAGAATCCCAGAACTACTCCAGGACCTCCCTGTTTAAGGCAAATTTCCTTCAGGCATGGAGGAAACGGGGGAGGGGGAGGGTGTTTCCACACTATCTTCTGGTTCTTGCAGGCAATCTTGAAGGTTCGTTGGTGTCACGAGGTAATATGGCATGGATCCCACTGACAGCTATCTGGAGGGCCTGTTTCTACAGCTTTTTCAGCTCAGTCATGAATGTTTTGTTCTATAGAACCTGTAGGTGAAAGGGAACATTCGTTCTGAGGGCAAGGTTTCTCTTTTTCCTTTGATTCTTTAAGAGGATGGGGAAATTCTCCTTTACCATTCTCTGCCACTTTTGGTCAAGCAAGACTCCAATTAGACATCCATCTTGAAAGGTGGGACAGATGCTAAACAGTTTTTCCTATTAGTCTCCCAAGAACAGACTCTTACATCCCTTCTCACCATAATGGTGGCCACAGAACATGAAGAGGATTGGTTCCTCCAGTACAGTCAGCAGTAGGGGATGAAGCTGCCGAAGTTTTGTTCTATTGGGCTGGTGCATATTGTCTTTTACGTTGGGCTTTTAAGCTTCATGCTTAAAGAAGGGACATCCTAGCAAAGACAATGACTGAAGTGAAGGCCTCCAGGATGCTTCATTGCTTCTACAGAGGCAGGCATTGGCCTCTATTTTAATCCATTTGATCCATTATCGTTTTTCAGTAGGCATGACTGTTTTGACCTTGCAATCCCATTCTGACACTGATTTTTGTCCCTGCACCAAGGTTTGGTCTTTTGTTAAAAGACAATGATATAGTTGAGCAAGTACCACTGGGATGACAGCAGGACAGGTAAATAAAACTAGGTCCTGGTGAAGGTCACAGTAGCTGGGGTGAGATATTTCCCTCTTCCTGCAGCCCTAAGCATCCCATGCTTGACTTCCATAAGCACATCCCGGACAGTGATAGACAGTGGAATGACCTGTAGTGGACATAGAACAGCAGAAGAGTCTGTGTGTAGCTAGAGGAAAGAGGCCTGCTTGCTCTCCTCAAGTCATAACCATCCAGTACACCAGCTCTGTGAGCACAGCCATTGGGGAGGGAAGAGGATAATAGTGCTTGCTGTCAAAGATGAATGATTAGAAGTGCATATTTTTAACCCCTTGCCCCTGCTACTGAGAAATTAGCCTTCTCTCTTGTTGCTAGATCTCTTTTTTTTTTTGGTGCAAAGTACCTCACTTTAGTCTCTAAAGTAGTGCTGCCATACATGCAGCTGGTTCTCTTTTAATGCTTTTTTGGCTCTGAGCTAAGCATTCTGTGCTGCCATGTTCTGTGTGGGCCTCAACCGATCCCATAGCTTCTGTATTCTCCTGCTCAGGAAGAAGCCTGTGAGCAAAAAGGCATTTAGTAGGAGAGGGAACAGACTCCTGGGCTTAGACATGGCATAAACAATCTCTTGACTGTTGCTACAGGCTCTTCAGAGAAATGTAAAAACTCTGTATGCAAACTGGGAAAGAGAAAAAAAAACAGGAATAGGAAAAATGAGGGAGAGGTCCATGCAAGACTTCCTCAGAGGCTTTCAACAGAAAATGGTGAAAAGAGTGGAGATCTCCTGGGCTGTCCATATGGAAGAAAATAGATGGACAGGCCTCCCCCAGTGGCCAGGCTAATCCAACAAAACTTTAGTTACATCAGTCCAAACAGTGGGGGGCTCCAACATACAAGAGGATCAGCAGACATGCACTCAAAGGAAAAAAGCCTTTAGAACCAATAACTAGTTTCTGCATCTGAAGAAGTATTACTGAATTTAAGATGGACATTTTACTCTGTTTAAATCCATGCAAAATTCAATATGAATCTGATCATTCCAGTGGTACCAATTTCTGCAGAATTTATTTAAGTCTTATCAGCCCTTTAGGACAATTTCCAAATATAAGCCCATGACACGTCTTCTGGAGTCTGCAGCAAGCTTCAAACAATAGCCCAAAGAAGTGGTGGTAACATCTGCAATTCATCAATAATGATGGTAAAGTCAGAGTTCAGTTTCTCTGAATTGTTTAATCATAAAGCTACCTGTAATATGCTTCTCCAGTGTAGTTGATCTGAAGAAGTAGATATGACATGGGTTCGTATCTAGTCCTTGCTTAAGGACCTTTGTACCCTACAGTATACTTAGCATTACTTTGGGGTGACTAGAATCATCTGTTTCCATTACCTCTCTTAGGAGGAGACTATTCCACAATTTAGATCTTATCAGGGAGGACGACAGATGGTAAAATGGATACAGACACAAAGAGGTTCCATGTGTAGCAATTACCACTACTTTTTGCCCCATTTAAGACACTTAATTTCAGTTTGAACAAGACTTGCTGCCTTTATGTAAGTTATTCTTTGCATCCCATTATTCATCCTATTTACAATGACTGGTATTTGATATAATTAACCACTGTTTTGTAAACAAGATTTATATTAAACCATTCTTCTGGCTAAAAGGCTAATTCAGTACAAATAGAAAAAGTCAATGTTGCATGATCATAGTACAGTACACATTTTACAGCATGTAACAAACTCAGTATTGAGATAAGTTGTAACATTTCAGGAGCAAAGTGATTACAGTAGTAGCATTAACTATCCATTTCCAAAATCTTAAACTGTACTGCATTACATTCAAATCAGTCCCCAATCAGACTGGAGATGAACAGCACATTTATTTATTTGTGTTACAATGAGAAAGACAAGTAAACCTTACAACCAGAAAGGTAATCAAGGGCTCAGCAGCTAAAAGTGATAATTATTTGTATAAGCTTAACAACATGTCATGGTTTGTTGAGATCACAACAAGAAAGAAAGCCATTTCCCTTTTTAAACAAGTATTCCTAATTTCAGGTTTCACTTACACTTGCTATGAGGCAAAGTCAATGTACTGCATGTCAACATGATCAGAAGGAATCATTTGTGCAAAAGTCTACACATTTTTATGTTTCCCCCACTGCTTAAGTGTATAATTCAGTTTTTTTAAAGGTATAATGGAATCATGACCACCATTAAGACGGGGGGGGGGGGGCAGGGGGGAGTTTTAATTTTAAATTAAGATAAAGGTTAGCATGCAATTTCAATTGCACCGGGAAGGGTCATTTTAAGAAAAGACTTAAACAGCTTCCTTCCATTTTAATCTATCATTTATTGAGGAAGTTATTCTGAACTAGGTAGGGAGAACATCTGAGCCTATTTGAAGTCAGAACTCTACCTAGTTCCTAACTTATATTTTTTTCCAGTTACATTGAGTATTCTAAGATGCTCTGGGAGAAGTTGTCATATAAAAGAAGAGTTAAATACAAATATCCTGTGCCTAGAAAGGAAGCCTCCTTCTTTTCAAGTCTATGGGCATAACAGAAAAAAAAAAATCTCGGAAGGCTTAAAGAATGGTTGACAGTGGGATACAGTGCTTGAAACCCCAAGAATGATTACCCCCACTAAATTTTTTTTCAGTTTTAACAAGCAATATTTTCATTGTTTTCCAAGAACTCCAGAGAGTTTATACAAATCACATCCATAAAAGAGAGCAGTCTTCTCACCTTAAGAGTAATGCCTTTTAACTCAATTTCTTCTGCATCCTGAGCTTTTAGATTTTTTCCCCTCTTTCCTGTCATTACTAGCCTGATTCCTTCAAGTTTATGCACTCCTCTACCATGTGGGAAATTGGTGTCTACCGTCAGGGTTCAGACATACACTAGGATCCCTTGTGTGGCTAGTGCAGCACTTATGAAAATCTACAACAGCTTTCAAAACTGATTTAATAGTTTGAACCCTGATGGTACCTGCTACCATAGCTCAAAGGAAAACACTATCTTTAGGGATGTAGGCGGTCTCCCCCAGTCAACCATGTCTATATCTGGACTACTTATCTGAGCTAGTGAATATCAGGACACTCACCCTGAATTCCACTGGCTAAAAACAAAATAGAAGACAGGTAAAGGTGAAAAAGTTACATGCAGACGGGGAAAGCTATGGAAGAATGGGATTCTGGGGTGGGGGAATGTTTGGTAGAACAATAATCCAACTGGTGGAGACAATGTGACTGTTACTCACTCAGTGGCTAGCAGGTCATTTTTTCGTGCCAAAAACTACTGCTTAACTAAGAACATGCAATCAACTTGTCAGCTACCCCATGTGAGCTAACCTGATTTTATTCAGATTTTGAAGGGTTTAATACAGTAAGTTATGTAAATGAAAAAAGACATTTACTATTCACATTACGTCTTTTCACCCTGAGATAATTTTTCAGCCACAGTCACCCAGAAGTATTTGACTCAATGAAGATTTTTTTGGGTGCCTTAACTTACATCCATTCTGTAGGGCCGTCACCAACATCTGATTTATAAAAGTGCTTTTTAAATGGGGCTGTTACCATCTTGAAATTGTAGTTTAATTTTACTAGCAATATAAAGCAGTCTACCTTTTTAAGGGATCCAATGAAGCTGAGAAAAATCTGTAAAAAACCATCGCTGCATATTTATTTTAATAAAAGGGCAGATTTATTCATGTTTACAAACAAATTCCAAAAACAAAAAGGAAAACAGGTATGCTACCTACTAACAACCTTTCAAAATGCCAACAGCCCTCATGCTGTATGAAGGATTCTATATATAAGAAAAATCAACAGTTCCACTCACAATTCACCAAGACAGCACTATGCTAACATGTTTAGACAAAAACAAAAAGGACTAAGGTTCTGATGTATTTTGATTTAATCCATTTTGCCTGAGATAACAAAAGTATTTCAAGCAAGTTCCATCACACATTGATGTCCCGCATTAAACAATCCTCTACTAAATTCTGAACAAAAAAGTTATTCAGTAAGTTTCTCAAAATTTTTAAAAATTAAACAGTTGTTTCAAAACCATTAAGTAGTAAATGTATTTAAGAAACTAATTAGGACAGAGGCCATAACTTCATTAGAACACCACTGCTCATGTTTTTACAAAGCATTAGTGTTATCTATTTGGCTATTAGTATTAGCAATTTATCTACAATATTTAACAAAGTAAATTGCAGGCAAAATTTAGTAGTTTCAATAGAAACATCCTTTTCCAGAAAATACAGCAGTATTTGAAGGACTAATTTTTTTCTCTGCATCATTTATAAGGAAGCTTCCCATCTAAGAACAGGAACAAAAAAGTATCTACAAACCTTGTAAACAGATCTGTATCATTTATAAACATAAATAATCCAAATTATTAACAGCCAACAGCAGAAATTTAAGTATCAATTCAATGATCCAGGGCTTCTTTGCCCTTCCCAGCCCTTCCCTCAAAAGGATCAAGATAAACTAAAGTTCTAACACACTGTTCAGGACCATTAAGTACAACTGATGATCCGCAGGTCACTTATGCCGAGTTACCGTTTATCTGTCAGAGTTCATTATTATCCCCGCCCCCCAAAAGCGCCCTCAAGTCTGGCAGAAAGCTTTTTTAAAAAAATAAATCTACACTCGTACAAGTGTCTTCTGTTGAAGTCCAGGACAAGACTACTATCTTGTCCATCACAATGTGTGAAAAGACCCAGTTTCAATTTGTTTCTTTACAATGGAGCTAGTGTGTTAACATTCAGCTTACAATCAGAGTGATGTTTCCAAACTATGTAGTGGGCTCCCTGGGGATGAAGAGGTAGCAGACTTGTTCATGTCTGTTGTAAGGTGAATTCCACTGTCAACTGCATTGTTATTTTTGTTGGGAGAAGGGGGAGGAGTGGAGTTGCGTTTTGTTGGAGCATCATCTTCAGCATCAGTATCATCAATAAGGGGAATATGAGGCTCAGAATCTTCTATTCTAAACTCAGGATGCGTCATAAAATTGTGAATTGAACTTCGTGTCTCAGGTTTTTCTAACCCTTCATATAAGGAACTACGAAATGCATTCACCACTCGGATCTGAAAACATGAAAGAAATACAAAACACTGTTAGTATGCTGCAGATTTACTAGTAGTGAATATGGTTCTTATGAGCTTGAATCCACAAACAGCTAGACATGAGTGAATCGAATTTGTATGTAATGTAGTGGAACTTGCAATAAACTGTAAAAAATGAGGAGCATTTCAGTAGAGCACTGCCAATCTACAGTTGGAATAAAAATTGTAGAAGTGTACTGTAAAAAACTGAAATGTCTAAAAATTCAAAGTAGTGCTAGAATTATTTCATTGCTTGACGTGGGCTAAATGTTTTAAAAAATGAAGTCAACATGAAAATTGTATCCAATATACTTATTCACAAATTCAACAAGTTTTACTAAGGAATGTTTTATTCAACACCAAAGGGAAAAGACTAAAAGAGTTGGGGCACGCAGGGTTACTATTTCTCATGCTGGGGATTAGGATGTCACTGACTATGAAAAAGCCAAGCAAGTGTTCACCAAATGTCACAATGATTGGACATTTACCAGCAGGACTCATGCAAAAAAGATACCTCTACAACAGCTGTAAATATTCGAGTATATACCTATTTGCCACAACAAAATACATTCCCCCCCATTAATAAGTAATATGTTCTGTGCCCCAATTTGTTAAAAGTTGTAATAAATTACAAGTTACATTTTGCAATTGTTTTCCATTATGTACAAAATTAAGTTTTTCCTGATGCCTCTGAAACGGTGAAAAAGCACTTTAAATGCCGCCACACAAGATAAGTGGCAGATACAAGAACCTCTTTTTGAGAATAGCATATGAAAATTTCCAAGACACACTAGTATTGGAATTGCTGCACATTTCAGTATGAAGGCCACCACTGTAAGATTTAAGTAATCACCTTTATATACACAAGTGTGCATCTCAGATGACAAAAACATCCAAGACAACCAACCAATGTGTAAGCTGTCACTGGCTAATTAGAACAAATTTTACATATACACACATGGCCACGTCTGTCTTCTATTAAGAGGTCAGCTCTCTGCTTTTGGTGCAGAGATGCACACAAGAAGAGAGTCCAAAAAGCTTCATATATACTGCTGAAGTTGTATGGCTTATGTACCATTTACAACTATTAGGTTCATGACATTAGAAGAAGTTGTCAGTTAATTTGCAGTTTAGAGCCAAAAAATGATTTTCTACCAACTTAGTAGAATTTGTTACTTAATGAGAAGCTGATAGAATGTACACTCCATAAAAGTTAACAGGTCACAGAACTCTTAGGTACTATGTCGAGATCCAAAAATTAACTTTTGTATTTAGCATCTTTAAGAATTTACTTTAGCTTTGCCATATAATCCCTCAGAGTAAAGTATTAGTTTTGCTAACTGTTCAGTCTGAAATCAAAATCCTTAACTATTAACTTGTAATTAAATGAGTACCTATAAAAATCAACACTAATATCAAATACATTTTTCCAGGCAAAACTGACACTGACAAAAAGGAATAGGAATGCTTTGTCACTTCTGTAGCTCCTTTCACTGAGGTTCTCTCAGCAGTGTAATAGAAGTTGGGTATTATTTTCATTTTACCGGTGGAAAATGGATGTACAGAGAGTAAGTAACTTGCCCAAGATCACTGAGTAAATCAGCACAGAACTCTGGAATAATATGCAGGTCTGATTCTGAGTCCTCTGCCTTCATCAGCAGATTCCCATGATCAGTTGGTTCAGTACTATTCAGTTAGGCCCTGATTCAGTAAAGAATTTAAGCATGTCTAACTTCAGATGAATAGTCTCATTAAAATAAAATAACTCAGGTTCTTTGCTCCTATTAATTTAGCACTATGGCCCTGATTCAGCCATGACTTCCCTTTGATTTATTTTATATAAAAACAGACACATTCTCACATCCATCATCATAGCACCTGAGCAATAAAAGAATGTACACTGACAGAACCCAAGACGTGGAGAGGCACTGAGGAAGTGCATGCAAAAAACCAACTAATAGTGAAAAGAAAATATAATCTACATACAAGACTGGCACCGTTCTGTCAAGGACTGCACTCCATCTAGTCACAGAAAGTGTATTTTGGGACCATCTCATGCAAAGAATCCTAGAGAGCCTAGCTTCTAATGTATCGAATCAGTAAAGCTGTGTATGTACCTCCCTACAATCAGAAAAGTCTTATTGTTACCGAGTTAAAGGGTTGAGTCCTTACACTAATTTCAACAAGGAAAGACCTTGTTACAAATAGTTGACAAGGTATTTAGCATATCTAGGACCACTTATGTCTCTGCATTATTAATGACTTACAGCTTTAAATATCAGGGAAACCATGTCTGATTCTGGTACACTTCCACTAGACTTCCTAGACATGTTTGACCATGAAGAATCAAAAATTAATTTCTTTGACTGGGATCCCAGTATATCAGAAGCATCAACAAAATCTGGTGCATTCAGCAAAATGAGGTCTTTAGAGTCTATAAAGGCACCTCACATGAAGGAATGCTATGGTTGTATTTTTATACAAAAAAAGAGTCACCACAGAATCTATTAACCAATATTAGTTTTAAAACTGGTGTGGTTCTAGTTAGAACTGTGTTCTTTTTTCCACCAAAGGAGAAATAGAGTCAGTTACTTCTCTGCTGAAGAAAGGATTCAAACAGGTTGAGTTTTGCCTCAAAGATTATGAGTTCATCCTAATCTCTTACAGTAGAGCTCCACAGTCAAGCACCCCTTCAAGAATGGAAGTATTTAAAATAGAGGCCACCATGGCTGTCACCATAACGTGAGTGATTGTTGCTGATTCATTTCCTTTGCGCCTTTCTCAAATGCAATATATAAAGGGAAGAATTTGCGGCAGTTGGCAAGAGCTTTGTTAACAGCACTGAATTTAAAAATAACCCATGAAAGCAGAAAAATCCACAAATTACATCAGCATAAACCAATCCACAACATGTTGCATAAATAACCTCTGCACTCATTCAGCAGAAAACTTTTACCAGTTAGTCCTAATGTGTATGAGGTAAGCTCCAATACATCTTCATTTTTGCTATGACCGTCTTAATTGCCACAAACATTTGAGCCACATTAAGAACGTGTCAAATTAAAAAGAAAGAACATACAAAATTAAGGATCCTCCAGTCCCAGTTGATCAGGCACAAGGGTTATTTTTTGCAAACATGTTAATGCATCAAATCATTAAATTAGACTGATCATCTCCATTGTCCGAGCTGAGTGAAGAATAGTACATTTTCAGTTTTAATTAACCGAAGGGTTAAGAGTAAAACCATTAAGGAAATCTGAAAATATAACCAGTTTTTTGTAACAGTGTCCCTTTTATTTCAACTGTTAGTCTAGATCAGAGGTTCTCAAATTGTGGTGCACAACCAATAGTTCAAGCAGCACTTGCTGGGCACATGGTGCCAGCTTGTTCTTATCTCCAGTTGGTAAATCACATTAAAAAGTTAAAAGTATTACTTTTCAATGTAAGTAATGCCATAGCTGCCACAGGGAGGTTAAGAAATCTCAAGGGGGTGGAGAGGTAGTTCTCAAAACACCAGTATGATGTCGTCCATCATATGAAGAAGTTTGAGATCCTCTGCTCTAGATATCGATGCGTGGTACATAATTTCACATTGCTACAAGATCCTGCAAAAATCTAGGGATGATTGTACGATTCAGAGATTGTATCAGCACCTTAGTTACTCTTAAATGGTAAAACTGTACAGTTTGATAGAAATGAATTCCTCAGTTTATGTAGACAAAGGTATTGCATAAATATATATTCAGGGAGTATTTTAGAAGACAGACAATTTGGTATGCATTAGAAGCATATAAAACAATTCTGCTGATGTTATCAGGCCCCCCACCATAAAGGCTAAACTGTAGCTTGCCCTTACATGCCTACACAGTGATGGAGTGTTATAAGCACTCCATGCATATTTCCCTACCTACAAGGTTTGCATAAGGGCTGCTCAGAGTTGCAGCCTCAAAGCTCAGGGGAACACAGGGTCAAATTACTCCCCAATGATAGCTTTAAAAAAAAAAAAAGGTTAAGAATGGCCAATGGTCCATCTAGCCAAGTATCCTGTCTTATGACTGTGGCTGGTGCCAGATGCTTCAGAGGGAATGAACAGAACAGTAATCCACCCTGTTGTCCAGTCCCTGCTTCTAGCAATCAGAGGTTTAGGGTTGTGTTCTGGACATTTTGGATAATTGCCATTGATAGACCTGTTCTCCACAAACTACTACTCTTCTGAACCCAGTTTTATTTTTGGCCTTCACAACATCCCCTGGCACCGAGTTCCACACAGACTGTGCATTGTGTGAAGTAGCACTTCCTTATGTTTCTTTTCTACCTGCTATTAATTCTGTTGACCCCTGGTTCTTGTATTGTGAATTGGTAAATAACTCTTCCTTATTCACTTTCTCTACACCAGTCAGGATTTTATAGACCTTTACCATATGTCCTCTCAGTTGTCTCTTTTCCAAGCTGAGAAGTCTCTTTAATCTCTCCCCTATGGAAGCTTTTCCATTCCCCTAATCATTTTTGTTGCCCTTCTCTGTACTTTGTTCTAGATCTAATATATCCTTTTTGAGATGGGGCAACCAGAACTGCATCCAATATTCAAGGTGCAAGAGTACAATGGATTTATATAGTGGCATTGGATATTTACTGTCTTGTTATCTATCCCATTCCTAATGCTAGCTTTTTTGACTGTTGCTGCATATTGAGCAGATGTTTTCAGAGAATTATCCACAATGAATCCAAGATCTCTTTCTTGAATGGTAACAACCAATTTAGACCCCACCATTTTGTATGTATAGTTGGAATTATGTTTTCCCCATGTGCATTACTTTGCATTTATCAATGAAGAATTTCATCTGGCATTTTGTTGCCCAGTCAGATCCCTTTCTAAGATCCCTTTCTAACTCTTCACAGTCCGCTTTGGACCAATCTTGAGTAATTTCATACCATCTGCAAACTTTGCCTCCTCACTATTTACCTTTTTTTTTTCTCCAGATCATTCATGAGTATGTTGAATAGTACAGATCATTTGCAGACCCTTCTATTTATCTCTCTCCACTGTGAAAACTGACCATTATTCCTACCTTTGTTTCTTATCTTTTTAATCAGTTACTGATCCATGAGAGGACCTTCCCTCTAATCCCATGACTTCTTACTTTGCTTAAGAGCCTTGGGGTTCCTAGCCTCTGTTTGCCAGAAACTGGAAATGGATGACAGGGGATGGAGCACTTGATTACCTGTTCTGTTCATTCTTTCTGGGGCACCTGGCATTGGCCACTCTTGGAAGACAGGATATGAGCTAGATGGACCTTTGGTCTGACCCAGTATGGCTGTTCTTATGTCTTTCTGAAAGTTCAAATAAACTATATCCACTGGATCACCTGTGTTCACATACTTGACGACAACTTCAAAGATTTCAAATAGATTGGTGAGGCATGATTTCTCTTTATAAAAGCCATGTTAACTCTTTCCTAACATATTTTGTTCATCTGTGTGTTTGAATTTTGTTCTTTACTATAGTCTCAGCCCATATGCCTGATACTGAAGCTAGGCTTAATGACCCTGTAATTGCCACAGAGAGGGCATGGCTCCTTCTCCACCTTGAGACACTGGCTATCAGAGGTGGGTGCCAGGACAGGAGTAAGTATGCTGTGCTCCTTAAAGCAGTGTTGCAAGTTAATCCCCTTTCCACACCAGGACAGCAAAATGCTTCCTGGCAGCCCACTCGAGGGTCATGTGGTTGTGTACTACCACTTGCAGTATGCTCTGCTTAACAGGCAGAATGTAACCCAAAGTTACTTCCTGTATACGGAAGTAAACTAATGAACATTCCCATAGACATCAGATTTTAAAATACAGTGCTGTACCGCACATCCCTATTCCCACAAGTAACAGAACGGACTTTGTATTTATGTGGCACTTTTCATTTAAAGTGCTTTACAAACATCATATTAATTAAGCCTCACAACATCCCTGTGAGGTAGGGAAGGATCCTCATTTTACAGAATGGAAAACAGGTAGACACACAAATGACTTGCTCAAGCGCACACAGGAAATCTGAATCAGAAAGAGAGCCCAGAGGACCACACTCTCTTTTTAAGAAAACTCCTGAAAGCTTTAAAAAAAAAGTCTCTGCCAGCACTTAGGCCAGGAATGTGAAAGTTCTTAAGTTAACTAGCCTGAAAAGTACTTAGCTAACTAATTAAGTTTGCCACTTAGCTAACCCATAAGAATGTTTACAAATGTTAAAAAGTAAATTATTGAAACAGGAGGGAAAATCATCTAGTCAAAAAAGTTTAATCTTTACACATTTGTTTAAACAAGATACTTGTATATTAAATCTATAAATAAGTGTGCTGAAAATACTTACATGAAACAGATATTACTTCAGACTGAGGATAAATGCATTTAAGTATCCATTTTAGAATGAACTATTACACTTCTAGTCTTACCAGAAGAAGGCTGAAAAACCCAGATGCCACTTAGTTTAGAGAACATAATGTAAAGAGAACAGAATTAAGTAACTGACAAAACATCACTTGCACTGGAAGTTTATGTACTGCCGCCAAATGAACCTAGAGAGAGAGAGTTAAATCCAGTTTGAATTGAATTAAATAAAGTGTTTTACAGTTCAAATATCTTAATGTTCTTACCAATGCCCCTGGGTGATTGGCTGAATGCTTCTGCAGCTTTCTGTATAGTTGTAAATTTACTACTATTGTAACTATCTGGAACAAGCCTATTTTATTAACTTGTACCCTGAAGTTGAAAAATAAATATTGCCATCTGGTTAAGAACAAGTCCAACAAAAAGTAAGATTCAGTCTATGAAGCATTCCTATCAGCAGCAAGCTTTTTTTGGTCTACATTTTAAACTTTGTAAACTTTAAATTAAACAATTTAAATCATATTTTGCCAGAGAAAGTGTTAAAATGTAAAATATGTAACTTTCAACTGTGTGTTATTTTAGATTATGGTTTATTTTCAAATTGGCATTACCTACTTTCGTTGGACCAGTTTAATGTTATATGCTGCACTGAGTAAATTATGACCACTTTCATCTAATGATTCATTAGAGGCATATACTCGAAAATTTACAACAGTTTTCCTATTTCAGTTTTTAAGAAGTCCCTCTGTATGTGAATGAATGAAGGCACAGTACATACAGGCTCTCAGCTTTCACGTTAAAGTCTTTTGTTGCAACTGTTTCCATCTGTTCTCTAGCCCTCTAAGAAAAAAGTCTTGAGGACTCCACTTTGTGAAAAGAAAGCTTTATGAAAAGCCTGAACGATGAATTTAAATACTAAGGAGAAAATGAGAAACGTTAGGTGTGTGAATTAGGAAATGTTAATTTCATGCACTTAGGAACACACACTCACACCCCACAGTAGTAGAAGCAGTAGTAGAGGAAAACACTACATGTGTAGGGGTAGAAATATTTGTTACATCATGATGCTGGCTGGCGATGGACGGTTGCCGCCTTAGAGCCCCCTGAATGGTACTTCCACTCTGGAAAGCATTCACTACATCCATCTGCAAGGAATCAGAGATTGTGACAGCTTGCTCAGCAAGAGAGAGAGAGAGAGAGAACAAGAGAAAGGACCATCCCATCTATAAACACACAAGAAGTAAAGAAAAAAGGCACTTTTTATAGAGTGATACACAGGCAAGAGCTGCATTTAGAACTGAAGGAAGTAAAGAAGGAGCTTGAGGGATTACAGAGCCATCCATACCCCCATCTTGAGAAAATCTCAGTCATACAGTTTAAAATTGTCACCTTATTGGGATAAAGGGGACAAAGGGGAAGATTTAATTAAAAACCTCAACTACCACTGTCTCCTCCTAC
The DNA here is from genome assembly GCF_003597395.2 of Chelonoidis abingdonii. Lineage (NCBI taxonomy): Eukaryota > Metazoa > Chordata > Testudines > Testudinidae > Chelonoidis > Chelonoidis abingdonii. The sequence goes on from NC_133769.1 coordinate 84,556,299, forward strand.
CTTTTCCAAGACCATACCTGGGTTTGTATCCTGTTCAGGCCCCTAAACCACAAGATCTGACCACGACGCAGTTCTCTTTCAGCATGATCAATCTCTTCTACATCTTCTGAAAACTCTTCTTCAGGAATCTCCTCCTTCTGTGTTCCATGCCCAGCTTCTTTAAGAAATTTCAAACGGCTGGTTGGAATTGTTGAGATTAGCTAAAGATGAAGGAATAGATGAATAAGAATTAACAGAAAGAAGAATGGTAGTACGAATTATATTTTTTAAATGTATTTGAAGTCACTGAATATACAATGTTGAAGTCTTTGCCATTTTTCCTTTAACCTATAATATTGCGCAAAAAACTATCTTTCTACTTCAGAGAAACAACTTTCAGTGTAAAACAACTGTCCCAATATCCCCCTATTCACTCAGTATTGCTGGACACTCTCCAGCTAAGTAACAGTTGCAAAAAATGTGAGAACTCATTCCCCGACAACCTCATTTCAAAGGTGTGCAGCTGAACTCAGGCTATTGGAATTCTAAAATTAAGTGCAAGCTCTTCACCAAAAGAAAAATTTAAATTAAAAGCAGAAAACTACATTAATATAATGTTACAGTTGTCATTTATAATATATTAAAAAAGAGTCTGGTAATACAAAAGTTAGAAAAACTGCCAAATTACATGTCTGCTATTTATTCATGTAACCCACACACAGCAACATCCACTTAAAATTTTGAAACGTGCTTAACATCTTTTGGATGTCAATACAATTCTCACATGTACCCAAAAGGAAAAACCCAAATATCAGCAAAGCATAACATGAATTCATCTCAGGTTGTCTTAGCTTGTTTGTACACACACACACACAGATTTACCTGGCCCCAGAGTAGTGTTCCCATTCCCAGGAAAATGGACCATAGCCAATGTTCTATTGTAAGTTCTGAGCAACTGAAAGGTTTCCCACCAAACTGTACAATAATTATCTGTGGAAAAAGTAAAAAAAAAAAAAAGTCAGAGAAAGCAATACTTACTGAAGTTTGTGAATTAGTGAATGTAGATAGTAGATGTAAATTTTAGCTACTTGGTGCTTCAAATGTAACACTAGTCATAGAAGCTGTTTACATAATATATTAACTTTAGTTTGTCGTTTTAGTATTTTGATCCCCTGCAATTCCATAGGCACCATCTTCAATCTAAACCTAAGCTTACCTTGTACTTCAAAAGTAAAATTTGATTGTAGTGATCATTTAAACAGTTAATCTGGTTCAATTTAACAGTTAGATAAAATATAGTGTTTTTCTTTATGCCTACATCTAGAAAAACAGCAGATTTTACAGAGACCAAGATTTATGTTTACAACTTTTTTTTTTTTTTTTCCCTGTTAGACAAAATACAGATGTGTATTACAAAGCAGAGTTGTAACTCTAGGTTGTATAAAAGCAAGTACTGTATCAAGTGGACTCCCCTCCCAGAACTAGACATAGTAGTAGTATTTTCCTATTTTAAACATTGTCCAAAAAATAGCAATTAACACAGCACTCATTAAACAGCATTTCTGCACATCCATTTCAAGCTTAGCAGCAAGTATAAAAACCAAAGAAGAGTTGATTAGGAACCATAATATGAGCAAAAGTGAAAATCTGAACTCAAACCAGAAATTAAGGTTACGTGTAAATCGTAGTAATTATCCATGTATTGTTTAGTGAGGGCAGCCAAACACATGCTATCATACACACATTTATATGCTTTACCTGTCAAAATTTAGAGAGATTTTAGGAAAACCAAAATACCAGCATTAAAAAATAATATTTGTAGTGTATACACATTACAGCATGGTAGCACTCAATTTGTGTATCATCATTTTAAGTTAGCATTTGGCTAACTAGATCTTTTTCCTAAAGTTTCACATATTATATTTCAGGCTTTAAAAAAAATAAATCTCAAATTACACTGGTCTACAATTTTTGAGAAGTCATCTGCTTCAGAGATAAAATGTGCTATTTATTATGTATTTTGATGTGCTGAATTCAAAGATGACAATTAAAAACAACTGATTGGCTACTGTTTAAGATATTTAAGTTTTTACATTTTATGTCTATGTATATTGTGTAGATAGAGTTTTAATCATAAATTGTAAACCTAGGTCTTTTCATGTGTTTATGGTTGCTTTACATGATAATATTTCACCTGTCCTGTTTATGTAACACTTTAAAAATCAGCAAAAGGGTTATATAAATAAAATTTATTATGAAACAAAAGGCAAAAAACTATTATGTACATAGTTTAGTCCTATTCAGTGTCTACTCGGCGCTTCTTGGCTTGTCTCTTGTATTCATTAAATGGAGCATCTCTTGTCACTGTCCAGCAATAGTCTGCAAGCATTGATGGGCTCCATTTGCCCTGATAGCATTTCTCCATTGTTGCAATGTCCTGGTGAAATCGCTCGCCGTGCTCATCGCTCACTGCTCCTCAGTTCGGTGGAAAAAAATCTAGATGAGAGTGCAAAAAATGTATCTTTAGTGACATGTTGCAACCAAGGCTTTTGTATGCCTTGAGGAGGTTTTCCACCAACAACCTGTAGTTGTCTGCCTTGTTGTTTCCGAGAAAATTTATTGCCACTAACTGGAAGGCTTTCCATGCCGTCTTTTCCTTGCCACGCAGTGCATGGTCAAATGCATCATCTCGAAGAAGTTCACGAATCTGAGGACCAACAAAGACACCTTCCTTTATCTTAGCTTCACTTAACCTTGGAAATTTTCCACGGAGGTACTTGAAAGCTGCTTGTGTTTTGTCAATGGCCTTGACAAAGTTCTTCATCAGACCCAGCTTGATGTGTAAGGGTGGTAACAAAATCTTCCTTGATTCAACAAGTGGTGGATGCTGAACACTTTTCCTCCCAGGCTCCAATGACTGTCGGAGTGGCCAATCTTTCTTGATGTAGTGGGAATCTCTTGCACGACTATCCCATTCGCAGAGAAAACAGCAGTACTTTGTGTATCCAGTCTGCAGACCAAGCAAGAGAGCAACAACCTTCAAATCGCCACAAAGCTGCCACTGATGTTGGTCATAGTTTATGCACCTCAAAAGTTGTTTCATGTTGTCATAGGTTTCCTTCATATGGACTGCATGACCAACTGGAATTGATGGCAAAACATTGCCATTATGCAGCAAAACAGCTTTAAGACTCGTCTTCGATGAATCAATGAACAGTCTCCACTCATCTGGATCGTGAACGATGTTGAGGGCTGCCATCACACCATCGATGTTGTTGCAGGCTACAAGATCACCTTCCATGAAGAAGAATGGGACAAGATCCTTTTGACGGTCACGGAACATGGAAACCCTAACATCACCTGCCAGGAGATTCCACTGCTGTAGTCTGGAGCCCAACAGCTAGACTAGAGCCAATCAACAATTTTAAAGCATCATTTTCATTCTCAGTGACCCAGAATTAGCGAAGTTTGACTACATTTATTTCAGAAGCATTTTGGCTGTAGAGCAGTGTTACTTTAAAATTAGCCTTGTGGTCTTGGTTTTTTTTGTCTGTCATTTGTATTAAGGAGCCCTCAAGGAGCACCAACCAAGACTGGGGAGCACACAGTGCTCGGCACTGTACATACACATAGTAAGAAACACACGTCTTCTCTTGAAGAGTTCCCAAACCAAACAGCCAAGTCAGGAAAAAAGGACAGGAGAAAGTGTTAATTCCATTTTGTGGATACGGAGTGGAGGCAGAGAGATTCAGTTCCAAGGATACCTATTTTACTCCTTTTAAGGAATCATTTTGCCCAACTCAGCAAAGTGTTAATTTTTTCAACTCTGGTATTGTATGAGACAACCTACTAAATACATCGTTGGCATTGATGTAAGAGACTCCAGTTAATGAACTGGAAGCCATCTGACCAGTTGAAGTTTTGTTTTATCTAGCTGACAAGTAAGGATAAATCCTGTGTTTCACAATTTTGTATCAGTTTCAGTGTGTTACAGTTTCTGTAGAGTACTTTATATTTGCTAAGTGATGCATAAACAATCTTTAAAAACACCTTTGAGGTAGGTTAGTCTTAGCCCCATTTTATAGACTGGGAGGATAGAAAAGTGAAGTAACTTGCCCAGAGTTATAGAACAAATCAAGCGTAAGAGCCAGGATTACAATTCTCAAGTTCCCTGATCCTATTCCTGTGTTCTTGTCTCTAAATCACAGTGCTTCCTTGTTTCATAATTTTATGGAATTTCAAGTTTTCAGGTAAAACAACCTTAAAGGTGTGGGTGTGTCTTGGCAAGGCTAAGTGGCTATTTTGTACTTGGCAGTTAAAATGTTACGTTAAACATAGCATAGTATTAAATATACATTGTAGTACATTTCTAGTTTTCCTGATGAACCACTACAACCATAAAAAAGGTGGTGTTAGAAACATGTGTGAAACCACAAGTTTAAGAGCCCAGAAAACATAGTTAAGTTGTCATTCACATGTGTGAAGCTGAAAGATACTAGAATTACTTGACCTGAGAAGTTAGATGCCATATGATTGAAATATTTAAAGTTTTGGCAGACTGTACAGTCTGACCAGTTCTCTTAACATGTCCTCCACACCCCCACCCCCAGATGTTTGCAGTCATTAATCTTACTATAAATTAAAGGAAATATAATCTCAGAGTATAGTCGATATCTGCAATTTGTTGCAGCAGGTCATTCAAATACTTGATTTGATGATGCTGATATTTCCAAGCTGATGTAGGTATAATTAGTTCTCACTTTGTAAGGTATAAACTGATCAACACTGCATGTTTGATAACTGTACATTTTTTGTTCTAATGGGTCTTAATTCAGCTAATTATATAGGAAGATGCTGCATTTTACAAGTGTTCTGACAATGGGTGACTTATATTTAGAACACAATTAGGTACATAAAACTTTTCAAAGTCAGATTTAAAAGTATCGATTTCCATAATGGGAAATTGTCCAATATTTTAGGCTCAAATTCTATATTTGTAACAAAGTTTTAAAGCTTAATTGAAAATGGTCTATTTGAACCAACTTTTCCTCCCATGTGGGCAAACGAAGCTGTTCATGTTTATATATATAAATTTGACACTACTTTCTCTGGAAATGTTGATACACCTTTAGTGCAAATAAATTAAATTAAATATGACTAACAATATTAAACTAAAATCTTCAATTACCTACCTGCACAATAAACGTGCCCAGAACAATAATACAGAAGATGGCATTGTTGAAGATTCCTTCAAAAACATTTCTCTCACCATGGATTTTCCGGGCGTTGATTTCATTAAAAAGTTGCATCATCACAAACGTATTAAAAACAATAGTGTAATGCTCTGAAGGAGGAGCATGCAGAGGTGCATTTCTTCCACTATCAATATCAAAAATTCTCTCACCTGTGTAATAAGACATTTCAGTATCATGAATTAACACACAAAATTAGAATCAAAATATTAAAAAGGTCAGGATTAACATGACTAAAATTGAAATGCCATAATAAATTAGCTTTAACTTCTAGAAAATGAGCAAAGCTTTTATACTATTTCTTACCAGCAAACAGGAGTGTAAAGACTACCACAAGTTGATAGACTGCATGACCCAAAATATTCTTCATCATCGTGCGAGAGATCAGAGGTTTATTTCTACCATAAGGTTTCCGCAGCAAGAGAGATTCAGTAGGTGGTTCCGTTGCCAGAGCAAGAGATGCTAATGTGTCCATTATGAGATTTACCCACAACATCTGCACAGCTTTAAGTGGAGAATCCTATAAAAAGGATATGTTTCCTAATAGATAACACAATAAATATCCTAGAAACGAACAAGTTGCAGCCATTAAAAAAAACATTTGCTATATGGAAATTTGGTGTATTGCTTTGAAGAGCAGTACATTCTTTAGAACAGCACACAAAATGGTGACTTTGAAAAGATTTCAGCATGCAAGAGTTCAGTTAAAGAGGTACATGTTTTCAGATCTTAAATTAGCTGAAACCAGCTATCACCAGTACCTACTTGTGTAATACATGCTCCTGTGAACGCAACAATTACTGCTACAACATTGACAGTAAGCTGGAACTGAAGAAATTTGGAGATACTGTCATAAACATTTCGTCCCCACATAACTGCTTTAACAATGCTTGTGAAGTTATCATCTGTGAGAATAATATCAGAAGCTTCTTTAGCTACATCTGTTCCAGCAATACCCTGTTAGGAAGAACATACACAGGAACACTGTGAATCAAACAGCAGGAATAACTGATATCTAGCATAATTACATTTCAACTACACACAACTTTCAATTAAGGAAAAGTACACTCTAGAGTATTAAGCATACAATAAACTCACTTTTGGAGAACAAATATTGTTTCTTAAAAGGTCTGAAGAAGCACAAAATTGAAATACAAGACTGAAATTTTAATAAGTTAAAGATACCTAAGTTGATATGTATTTAAAAATCATCAATAAGATACAAAAGTTGAAGAAATACTTCACTGAGGCAGGTACCAAAGAATAAACACATTTTATATGCTCAGATTAAGCTCTTGCGCCCAAACAATAAATCATACTTTTGTTTAGTTTACGCATCTCTTCAGTTTTTAATTTGAACCATTAGATAAACCTGACCTCTTGACATGGTTAAAAACCAAAAACAAAACAACCAGATGTAACTGCATTGAGAAAACAGTTTTTTTTTTTTTTTGTTTGTTTGTTTTTAAGCAGGTGAATAGCTTGGGCAATCCAATAAAGAAATTATAAAAGTTAAGGTAGTTTTCCCATCAGTTTTATTTCACTGCCCAGTTAACTTATTCTCTCAAATTATCTTTACTAAATGCTTGGTTACAGGAACAGTCCGTTTCCTACCATGTATACCAGCACAAAATTTCAAGATAGTGATGATCAACTGCTGTTTTAATTAAAGCAGGAGTCTGCAGAGAAAGCCGGAGCCTTTAAACTTAGTGTCTTTTATTTCATTCATCGTTTGTTGGCAATGGATTAGCAATCTTGAAGAAAAAAAACAAAAAACACCCACATCCTCAGTATACTAGAGATTCATGGTCCATAGTGCTTCTCCTGATAAATTATAGCAAAATCATGACTGAATCTTAAGTACTACTCATGCTCTGCCATCCCCATTGTAAAACTGTCCCTGTAAAGTATATCACAGAAATATAAACTACAGTTTATTAGCTGAAGTGAGCTGTAATCTGTCTATGGTGTAGTAATATTTAAAAGGAGCCTCTCTAAAGGTGCTCCACAGGTAAAACATAACTACAGAGTCTCAATCAGAGCAGAAACTTTCTGCTCTCATTTTCGAAAGAACATAAAACATAAAATAATTATACAAAATAACGAGAGACTTGTCTGTGTGGTTTCTTGTTATTGAGAAAATACACAGACATTATCTAAGTTTATGTGGCTTCCCAACCAGCATGGTTGGTTGAAATGGCTTAAGTACAGTAATAGTATTAAGTCTTTCTGAGCCACCAGATAGTGCAGTAGTACAGTACTGCAGCTTGTGCTCCAAAATCTAGCTGATTTATATGGGTTGACAGAAATTAACTTCATATGATTAGAAACAATGCACCTTTTGGAAGAAAACTTTGTTTTATAACAGAGAATGTGTCTCTGCAAAAAACAAAAATAAGTGTGCATGTATATAAGGCACAAGCATTGGGTAATGAGGGCCCTGAGATATATTAGTTAACCTTTTATAATTTTAAAAAAATCCCATTTGAGGCTAAATTACGTTTTATAGATTTCAAGGAAGAGTATCAGACTGTACCCCTCTCCCACTGAATGCAAGATACTGGACCCGTTGGTAGCAATATTTAAATGATATTCATTTGTGCAAGCACTCTTTTGTCAGGAAGTCAACTCCCAGTGTCAAGAAATTAAAAATACATAAGCCACAATTCTGGTATATATCAGTTTAATAAAAGCTCAATTCAACATTTAAAATTCAGATGGCTGGAGAATGTCATACCAGAAAACATTACAGATGCAACTGTGCTTGTTTTAGTCAGAGGAAACAGACCCAATGCTTGTTTTAGTTAGAGGAAAAATAGTATTTTTCACATGTTGGCATCAATACAATAGTAAGCTGTGCTCCTGAAAAGTGCTAATTGAGACTGGTATGTGAGTTATTATTGTTTTGCTTTCCCAAGTGAAACTTTACTGTCTATGTATCTGCTTCTGTTCTAGGAAAAATGCATCCATGTTAGCTTCAGCATTTAAAAAAAAATCCCTAAAATAAGAAAGCTTCAGGATCTTGTAACCAATCTGCCCGACGCCAAATTCCACAGAGATAACTTGGTGTACATTCTTATCTTCAAGCTGGTGTCAGAATTCCACCTTGACAAGTAGCCAGAAAAACACAGAAACTTGAACTCAAGTCTAGGTGCTTAAAAGGAGGTATCTGTTTTGTATGGACCGCATTAACATCTCATGATTGAGGATAGTTTTAAAATTAACCCTCCTTGTAACTCAAGTAATTTCAAGTGTAGGGGAGAGCACTATCATCTAGTAAATTCTAATTCCAGGAATCCACTTATCTTCTCCACAGCCTTACTCAACTGCAATCCCATGCCTCTCTTGTAAGACTTTGGAACAATGAATTTTTTTTACATTAAGTTAATGTAAAATGAATTGTCTTCCTAATATCACAGGAGTAGCCGTGTTAGTCTGTATCCACAAAAAACAACAAGGAGTCTGGTGGCACCTTAAAAAGTAACCGATTTATTTGGGCATAAGCTTTCGTGAGTAACGTGTGTCAGTATATTTATGCATGCATCTGTAACTTTCATTCCATGCATCTGAAAGAGTGGGGTTTTTTTTACCCATGAAAGCTTATGCTCAAATAAATCTATTAGTCTTTAAGCTGCCACCGGACTCCTAGTTTTTGTCTTCCTAATGTGAAAGTTAATTAAAATTACCGTATACACTTATTCATTAGCCCGTTTGTTTATAAGCCAACCCCCAAAGATAGTTAGATAAAAATAGCAAAAACTGTATGACCCTTTCATAAGCGGACCATATATTTCAGGGGTTGCCAAAACTTTGGCTCCTGACCTGTTAGGTTAAGCCACTGGCGTATCTGGACGTTCTGTTTACCTGGAGCATTCACAAGCATGGAGCCCCTCAGCTCCTAGTGTCCACATTTTGCCATTCCCAGCCAATGGGAGCTGCGGCCAGAGGGAGCCGAGGGGCTCCATGCCTGTGAATGCTCCAGGTAAACAAAACAAGAATTTTTTAGATATTCAATTCAAATGATTCCATAGTGTTTAAAATCATCAAATTTTGTAGACTCATTTATAAGCCAACCTCTGCTCCTTGATGAGTCACTTTTTTACCAAAAATATTCGGCTTATGAACGAGTATATATGGTAGTTAATTACAAATAACTGAACATAAAGTTGAAGTTAGAAAAATGTCCACAGAAAGATGAAATAGGTGCCAAAGAAAGATGTCAGTCCCAGACATAGAAAATAATCAAGTAGTTTCACATGACAATATGAAGTTACTTTATCTTTTAGAGCATTAACGTAGTTTTAGTCAAAGGGTACCAACGGGAAGTCCCAGAAAGTAACTCTTTTTGGTTTATCCACAGAATAGGTACAATATGAAGAATTAGTTCAGTCTCCCTGCCCATTCAAATCCTTATTCCTTTTCACAAATGCATCCAACAAGGGCCTATAATATTAGTCAGAGCTAAAATTAAAAATTGGATTTGGGAGCCCAACTCTTAAGCTCCTGTTTTTGAAAATCACCGCTGGGTGTTATGTAGTCAGTCAACTGGGAACGGAGACCAAACTCATCAAGTAGATTTAAAATCCATCAGGTAATAATGAATTCTAATCATTAACCTGCGATAGACATATGATAGGGAGTTTTACCTATATTAGTTAATCCTGATATAGTCCAAAATTAATATCTGACTCAAAACAGGCTTGGAACTTTCTAGCAAGCTATGGAAAATTCACCTTGGAGAATTTAAGGTTGCAATCCAGCTGCTCTCTACTCTCTCAGGATCTAGCCAGACAGGTACAGTTTCCAGATTCTAATATAAAAAGAGATGCCTGGATTTGGATGATGCAAGTTGAACAGAAAAGGTCCCACTATACTGGAAACCTCAATGGCCAATATAAGTGGGAACAAAATTAGTCTTTAATACTGTGGGATTGTCAGGATCATGTAACCCATACTTCCTCTCCATTCTTTAAGGTCAGCATACTTAAAGCTAACAATTTAGTGCGCTCCCACTCAGTAAGATCAATCAATTGTAATGCAGTATAATCCAATGGGTAAGTCTATCTTCTTTTGCACTAGGAAACTGAATAGTACAAGCACTTGGCAAGATACTGCCCAGTTCCACACTTCAAGCTTTCAACAGAAGATCTTTTTTTCCTTTCTTGTTGATGCTGTAGTCCAACTAATTCAAATCAGACCACAGTTTTGGGACACTACCTCTGAAATCTCCACCTGGTGCATCACAAATGTATTTGTTTTCTGGACATTTCTAAAGCTTGGACTACTATAGGGAAGCAGCTCACCAAGTATAGAAACTTTTTTGTATGATCTCCCAGCCAAGATTTGATGCATATGGTCACTTGGAGAGGAGGATTTTGAAAATTCAGAGTTTAAGCTATGATTGATAGAGGATTGCAGAAATTTATTCATAGATTTTAAAGCCAGAAGGGACAACTGATCATCTAATCTGACCTTCTGCATAATGCAGGCCCATAGAACTACCCTGAAATTATTCCTGTTTGAATCAGAACACATCTTTTAGAAAAAGAGAATCTTGGAGGGAATTTATTAAACAAATGCAATCAGAGTCTGTGGCCCAAGACCTGGCCTCTGTTCTTTGAGGGTGCTTCCAGATGCAGTGGGCCATGGTCTCTACAAAACACTGCTCTGACTGGAGATCCAACATCCTTCTGTATCTGATACTTTTGTGAGGAACTGGAAGTTCTGAGTGTCCAAAAACTCATTTAACTTTTCACTTCTAACAGGTCACTTTTAGACAAAATTATAAAACAGAGATCAATGAAGTACTGGAGGAAAATCTGTGGTAAATTTTAGAAATAAGTTTTTTCTTCCAGTAAAAGCTGCAACAGGTTATGTTGATGATCTAAGATTATTTCTATAGAAAACCAACTGCAAACAAACATTGATTATCTCATTTTAGGCACCTTGACAAGCATCAAATTACAGTACCACTGAATTTCATGACAAAAGGAGAAGAGGAGGTAGCAATGAACTTCTGCATGAAAACAGTTTGATTTGTAATTATTAAAACTAATTGGAGATGAATGATTTTAAGTATATTTCATTCAGCAACTTATGACGCAAGAACACACCTCCATTCTCTACAGCTGAAAACCTGAACCTTAGGTTAAAAGGTAAGGAAATCTGAAGAAAATAGAGTGTGGGAAGCGGTAGCTGTCAATGCTACTTCTGGTAGCTCAGCGGGCTACCAAGCTACAAGCAAATTTGTTCAGCTTTGTCAATTCACATGACACTCACAGAAAGAAAGATTGATGCTTTAGCTAAAAAAGCCTAAAAAACCAAAGTTAATTTTTAACCACTGAAAGTAAAGAAACTAGAGTTCATACCATGGCAAAGCCAACATCTGCTTTCTTCAGTGCTGGACCATCATTAGTGCCATCTCCAGTTACAGCTACAACTTGTCTCTGCTCTGAGACAGTGCTGTCAATTATACCTAAAATGAAAGCACACGAAGATTTGAATTTCAGTATTGCTAATTACAAGTTTGTGGAGCAGCCTGACTGTAGTGCTCTGTGTTTACGCACAATACCTGGGTAAGATGGGCCAAGTACTCCTTAGGTAAAAGGACTGGGATGTGAGACATGACCTCAGGTACTGAACTCATCAAATTTTAACAGATACAATGGGCAAGCTTAATTCAGTTTTTAAAAAGCCTGAGTGCAGTAAAAACTTGCATTTTGAGTTTTTGAAACATTGAATGAACATGCACTTTACCTTTTACCAATGTGTGTTTGTCAGTGGGTGAAGATCTAGCAAGCACACGAAGCTTTGGCCAAATCTTATCTATTCGCTCTTGCTCTATCTGTACAAAGAATGCAGATTAGTTATACTGTGCAAGTAAAACATTATAAAAGACAAATGCAAACCTACAGAAAAAAACCAAAACAGACTCACCTCTCCTTTTTCATTACGTATTCGTCTGTTGAAGTCTTTCCCCTCTAGGCATATGAAGTCTTCACCAGGATTCAAAATGCCACACTTTGAAGCAATAGCACGAGCAGTGTTAATGTTATCACCAGTGACCATACGCACAGTTATACCAGCACGTTGGCATTTTTTTATTGCATCTGGTACCTGTTTATGCAAAAAAACCTTGTTATTGTAGTTTTCATGTTGATTGCCCTAGCACTTGTCCTAGCATCATCAAATACAGTAATGGGTGATTACAGTAATAGGAATTTGGCCCTCCAAATTCCCGTGCTGAAAAAAGGTGCACTGTATTCTTGACATGACCCATAGTAACACAATGCGACTGTATGGCCACCTCTAGTACTGGACTGCATAAAGAAGTTTACAAGTATTCCACTGCCTCTGAGATAATGGCCTTAGCCTCTGCCTCAAGTAGTAGAGGTCCTTCGGTTCAGTCCCCAACGGCTGACCCAAGCAAAGCTGGTGTCTTAACATCAATAATTCACATGTCCATACATAGACTTCTTTTCCCTATAAAATTTAATTTTCAAACATTTATTTTCTTTTTAGTTATCACTTAAAGAACTTCTTCTGTTGGATACCTGCAAGTGACCATTATTGTGTATTTCATTATCAGACTTCCTGCAGTGCACCACTATGAAATAAATCGTATACTTTAAATATCTGCAAAGAGCCACATGCCACATTAGTAAGCTCTGGTGTTAAGATTTACAAAAACAAATACCAGTATTGTATTCTCTGTGTGTTTTATGATTTTGCAATTGTTTCCAATAGTCAGTATGTTACAGTTGGTAGTGCTCACTTTTGGGATAGCTCTGTGGTTTGTGCATTGGCCTGCTAAACCCAGGGTTGTGAGTTCAATCCTTAAGGGGGCCATTTAGGAAACTGGGATAAAAGTCTGTCTGGGGCTTGGTCCTGCTTTGAGCAGGGGGTTGGATTAGATGACCTCCTGAGGTCCCTTTCAACCCTGATATTCTATGATTGGACTCAAATCCCACAGAATACAATGGCCAATATTTGGTCCTAAATAATGTTGTTTCTAATGTCCAGTTTGTGAATGCATTACTACTGAGTGCTTACTGATTGTTCCATTTGCCTTCCAGGTCATTGTAGAGGGCTACAGGAACACACTGGCAACATGAAAGTCTGAATTATTTATAGTCTCCATCTATGACACTTTCACTAGATTCCTGGACCACCTTTCATCACATAAGCAACATTAAATCTTAAGCACAGTAAATAAACGAGACTCTCTTTTGGCAAACAGTCCTGTAAAGAATGTCAAGAATCCAAATGCCTAACAAATTGATATAGGTGAAGATTTATATTAGCAAAAATAGTTTAACAGTTACAATGAATTCACAGTTCTTCCTACCTCAGGCCTCACAGGATCTTCAATCCCTACAACAGCAATGCATGTAAGACCAGTGACAATATCATTTTCATTGTCCCACTCTGGCTCAGGTTCTCCTGCTGGGAAGTCTCTGAATGCTAGACATATAGTTCTGAGTCCCTCAGAGGCCATAGGTTCAATCACAGTTTTTATAATATCATCACGGTCCCTAGGTCTGAATGCCTTTGGTTCACCATTAGCACTCAATATTTTGAAGCACCTAAAAAAAGAATGGATGAGGCGACTAAATACCAAATAAAGGATTTAGTTTATGGTAAGATTCAGAACCACATACTTAAACACCTGATAAAATGAAATTGTAATGCTTGCAGGCATAACTAATCATTTTCCTCAAAGAAAAATTTCAGTCCCTCCAAAAGGCAAAAGAAAGTGGTGTCAACCTTACATTAACTCCCCCTCGTATAAGCACTATACTTCACAGACACTTAAAATGGCAGAAATTGAAAGTTAATATATTTGTTTGTCTGTCTATTATACTTCCGTGTTTTATGTTCAGTGAGAGATGGACAGTGGGGTGCTCCACAGCACAAAACAATGCCCAAAAGCAGCAGCAGCTATGGTGGATGAGAGTGCATAAACTAACATTACCTTCAAAGAATGAAAACTCTCTAAACTGGTATTTAGACAGACTCAGCTGGTCAGAGTGAGCATTAAGAAATTTAGCTTTGAGCAATATGAGAACTAGGCCCAATGTTTCACATGGTACGGGAGCAGGATTTAAAATCAATTGTGCTTATCAATTTATATGGTACTTAATTTAGTCTGACACCAAAATATCTGCCTGCAAGACATCAGACCAAACCACAGTAATTGTATTCAAGGTTTTAATAAAAATTATATTTCTAAGATTAGCTTCAGACTTGTTATTTTTGCAAGTCTGAGTTTTACATCTACCTGTTTTTTCTTGTGTTGAAGCTATACCCTTCCCCATGCCCTGGGTGCCCTTCTGTTTTGAATTGTCTGTATATATTGTCAGTAAAGTTGGTGGTGAGTTGATAAATGTTTAGCGGTAAACAAGTGACCTCTCCCTACCCACAGCAAATAAGCAGTGTAGTCATTAGTAAGGCAGCGCCAACAATCTGTAAACTGAACTGCAAGTTCTCTTTAGATAGACTACAAAAGAAAGCATTGCAATAGCCCAAAAGCAGTTTATCACTTCACAGGTTTATTCTTTCATCTCTTGAAATACTTGAATATAGCACAAATGGATCCAAATGATATGGTAAAAAACATTCACTAAAATCAGCAGGTAATTTGTTTCAGAAAGTTGTAGGTTTAGAGGACCTGACTAATGAGGAAAGAAATATTAGGTGTATTTTTGACAATAAAAAAGAGTTTGATTTCAAATCGCCAGGAAATACAAAAATGTGTTTCCTCCTCAAGCAAAGCATTAAAAAAACCAAACACTCTATTTAAAACTTCAAATACACTGCAATGCAGTATTATATACACTAACTCCAGAAGCACAAGAAAGATGCTTTTTTAAATATTAAGCAATAATTACATACAACTGGGTAGATGTGTTAACATTCTAAAGTACCAAATGACTCAACCATTACCCACCACCATTATAGCCAAAATATGAATTTCAGGTGTCCCAAAAAGCATATAGGAAAACTATGTTAAATTCTTAAAAGGCTGAGGTCTAAAAACTACACATTTAACTCATCACTTGTCAATAAACAAACAGAACATTCACAAACTACCTCAGGATTTGTTGAGACTAGAAGCAAGGTAAAGAAGGAAAGATGCACAATTGTTGTATATTTAAATATTTTTTTTTTATTACTTAAAAGCTGTGAAGCAGTCAAATCACAAGTTTGTAATGTTTTGTTGGTTCTATTTCTGTCTAGCAAGCATTTTGGGGCAGTGGCTGTCTCATATCTAGAGAGTTCCCACTTTGCTTGAGCCTAAAACCATAGCACTGTGGTTGTGACTAGCCTTCTGCTCTGCCCACTTACCTGCTTCCTGTCTCAAAAGCCGATTCAGAGTTTGCTTAGGCATAAGAAGCATGCCATTGCCTGAACCACACTTCAGCTTCTATGTAAGTTTACCCTCTTCTGTAATGTGATTATAGAGAAGCAAAAGGAAAAGAGAAACCTACTTTACTGTTTTCCTGCTTCACTGAAATAGGAAAAAGCAGTTGCGTGAAAAAGGCAAAATATAGTAAGAGAAGCTCTCAGGGTAGTAGGAAACAAGTCTTTGTTACAGCTGGTTGTCACCTTCTTGATTAACAGGAGAAAGGAGTATATCCCAAAATCTGCACTAGTGGCAGCCAATATACAGAAGAGCCAGTACTTTTGCATGGTATAGTTTAACAGTTTTACTGTTCTCAAATGGGAAGATAAAAAGATTATTGATTAGTTTGTCAATTACATGCACATAACATTTAAAAAAATAATCTTACTTTTTAAGAACTATCTCAGAGGCACCCTTGCTGAATATCCGAAAACTGCCATCAGAATTTTTTAACACCGTACTCATTGATTTTCTGACTGAGTTGAAGGTGTATACTTTGTACAGTGCCTCTTCTGGTATTTCATTTCTTACATCCTGATAATCTCGTTTTAAATCCAGCAGCAATCCTAGCAAGGCACATTCTGTTTTATTACCAACATGACGTGGTAGGCCACCTTCTTTTTCAGGAGGCTGTAAACAAAACAAAAACAACAAAAGATGCAATTCTATTCTAGTTTGCAGAATACAGTACTCCATTATTGGAGTAGTAGAAGTGAAGTTATTACCATCCTAGAACCAGATATACCCCACTTATGAATTGCTGAATTTGTAAATCAAAGTCACTTATTATAAGTGTTAAAAATCTGTATTTATAAATGCCCTGATCAAAGTGAAAAGAAATCAGCAGCTTTCATAAACTGTAAGCCAGGAAGGGACTAAAGTGAAATCCCTGCAACTTGCATGGGCCCTTTTTAAAAACACCATAATAGAGGCCCAACTTCAATGTATACCCCAAATTAAGAAACACAGTAAAAAAACTAAAAGAGCCACTGTGGCTTAACAACCATGTAAAAGAAGCAGTGAGAGATAAAAAGACTTCCTTTAAAAAGTGGAAGTCAAATCCTAGTGAGGCAAATAGAAAGGAGCACAAGCTGTGTGAGAAGAACTTTCCTTTTATTTCTTTGCTGTGTGAGAAGAACTTTCCTTTTATTTCTTT